>NC_085140.1:353411525-353601525 GCF_024139115.2 Armigeres subalbatus | reverse complement strand
AATAAAATTCGGATAATTTTGAGGATTTTCAAAACATTCTTTAACAAATCCGAGGAGTTTTATTACTTTTTTCATTTTTATGTTTGTTTTTTCTTATTATCCCCCCCCCCTCATATACCTCTCGGAGACCAGTAGGAAATAATGTTAATTAAATATTTGTAACGGCCTTTTAATTTTTCATCTTTCATTCTTAATTTTTCATTTTGTTAAGAAAATTATTTTGAGCTTTTTAGTGGAATGTCTTCACTTGTCATAAGACGAGTTTGTACAATTCCTTTGAATTCCACCACTTAATTGTATTTTGACAGATACGTATTTCGACCTCAACAGTAAGACCGTCTTCAGTGTCTCGTACTTGACTCGACTTCAAAATACGTATCTGTCAGGATACAATTAAGTGGTGGAATTCAATGGGATTGTACAAACTCGTCTCATGACAAGTGCATTTTTCATTTTTCATTTCTCATTATTTTCATTTGGTTTTATTTTTTTAATCCGGCTGTTGCAAATATTCAACAAAAATTATGCTCAATCAAATTCAATTGCCTATTTTTCGAGTATTGGATCACCCAACTTGAACGTTAATTTACTATGTTCTGAAAACTCGGATATGAATATGTATATTATGGAGGCGATTTCGAGTTGAAAAATGTTTTGGAGATAACCACTTTTCTTCGATGGGACTCGAACCCACGACCCTCAATACGCTAGACTGGTGTTTTTAACCAATTAAGCTACGAAGGACCACCGTCGGCGTTCGCATCTTAGCGGCTACTGAATGAGTCCGAGATTCCCAAGCTGTGTTGTTACATTTTATCATTCAATAGAAAAAAACTTCTACAGTTCATCAGCCTCAACATCCCAATAGGTCTCGTTTGCAACCAACTCCAAAACCGCTTTTAGCAGCATAAGTAGCATATTTATGGGGCGAAATAATTCTCGAACAACCACAACAACAGCAGAGCAACAAATTGGTACTAGAACTGCTTTCAGCCCTGCCGTTCTTGCCGGATGGTGTGTTGAATCGGATGAATTGTGCACACACATAAATCCGAACCAAAAGCCATGTTAAGAGAGCATGTGTCGGAAAAAAACGCGCTTGGGTGGTATATTTCACTACTAGCTGCAATCATCATCACCACAAGAACGAAACAAACAGATAGCGAAGAACGGAACTGTAACAGGAAGTGGCAAACCAGTAGCAGTTGAAATAAGTCGGAATTATCAGCGTAATTATATGGCAGATGTGTTTTATTGACGTTTAATTGCGGTAATTAATCCACTTCTCCGTTTGTGTGATGGGGTAGGTTAAGAGCAACAGCGATGGAATGAAATCAGTGGTCTATCTGGATTTTCTTGGATGCGGATTTCAACTGATTCCGACTTGTTGAGCTGAGTGGAATTTGCTATTATGTTTTTCGTTAGAAACGGAATGGCAATTTCTGCTCCTCCTCTCGGAAGATTTGCATGTGCTTCCATATTTTTCCCAGTCCGCACACCAGCTTCAAGGGTCATTATTCTAAGCTAGTCCATTTACAGTGAAGGAAGAAGATAAATTAATCCTACCGATACTCCCCTCGTCGAGCGAGCCGCTACTGACTAGGAGGCAGACTTGTACTTGGAGTGATTTATGGAGCTTATCCTCGTTTGCTACGCTCTGCTCGATCCTTCCGCATTTTCAACGGTTACCAACCAGGGAAAAGTAATTAAAAAAAGGATCACTTTCGGTTGTTATCAGTTTGGTATTGTTTTCCGTTTAATTACAATCTTTACCAGAAAAGGTAGCTTCGCATGGAAGTCCCTGAAGATTTGCAAGGTTGTTTTTCTTACCCTTGATTTACTGAAGCGAAACCACATGGCGACCCTTTTTGGGACAAGTCTGCTATCATATTTCTATGACAAACTTCCGGGCGTTACTCGGAGAATGGCGCTTATCAGAATGTGGTAATCAACTGAGAAAGTTTCTCACAACTGGTGTTATTCAATGGAAAATTGTAATTCCCCGCTATCTTCGCTGAATTTCTTGAGCATCATATAAAAGTTTATATCAAAAGTCATGGCACAATTGAGAAAATTCCGTCTTCAACCGTAAACCCATGATGAATTTCTCTACTAAATGAGTTATCATCAAACTTAACAAATTGGTCTACTGCTGGATAACTTTCGACATAAGAAGCTTAGGTAATTCATCAATTCAAGCCAAAGCTCCAAACTACTTGCTATTCAGATAAATGTTATTACTCAAACGAAATTTGATGATTTCCGGCAACGGAACCTACTCAAATGAAACATATCTAGAGATAGATCTCACTGTGGCCGGCATAAACCATCCCTTGGAATATTTGCTTCCTTTTTCATCAGTGAACCTGAGCCGATTTCACTCGGCGTTATTTTTAAAGAGCACAGTTGTCGTCATCATCATCGTCGTTGCTCACTCGGAAAGCTCTAGTAAATCTTTGCTTCCGATTCCAACGAGTAAGAACGTACTCCATTCTGGACTGCACAGCCGGATATCACTCAAGTAGCAAACCGTCGTCGTTGTCGTCGCAGTCATAGAACCTAGAATAAACGCCGACAGCAACGAGATCCACCGTCGTAGTCGCAAGCATCTTTCGCTGAATCAACAAAGGAAAACTCCCGGTTCCGTCTCTTCAAATCAAACAGATGGAAGAAAACCCGGAAAATATAAGTGAAAAGCATCATTTCGTTCCGTTCCGCTGCGTCGTTGTATATTCGCTGGCCGTGGTTGCTGGATTTTCTCGCTCACTCGACATTGTTGTTGCTTCCGAGAAGTGAAAACTCAACTTGATTTGACAGGCAACCGATAAGGATTAACAACTGATTTCGCGTTTGATTGAGTTACGTACGGTTACGGTGTGGGTTTGCCTCTGCTGCTGCGGAAATGGGTGGAATTGGCAGCTGGAGGAGCGTTGTGTCACTCACGGGTGGCACTCTGGGGAATTAGATTCCAGAATTGAATGATTCGGGTTCGACGGAAAAGTAATTCAGAAAATAAATTCGACGGTAAGGTTTTTGGGATCCAGATAACACCTGCACAGTAAGTATTTCACCTCTGGGATTCAGTTCTACATCAAAGGAAATGGACGCAGGGATATTTTTCGTTTATGCCAGAGGTTTTCAAACGTCCGTGGTCATACACTAATTACGAAAGGGGGGGAGGGGCATGCCATTTGCTTACACGGATGAAATAAACTACCCAATAGCGAGTTTAATTCACCCAACCTCGAACATCCGTACGGGAAGCCAAAATTGAGTAAGTAGGGTCGAAGTAGTTTGCCTTTACTCCCATGTTAAAAAAGTACCCAACGGAAAATTTATTTACCCAAATGTAAGTTTAATTCACTCAATTTCGACCTCAGGCAATAAAACTCAAAATTGGCTTCCCGTATTGAAGTGGCGTCGTTGGATTGTTGGGCTCTTTTGTTTTTGACAACAGAAGAAAGAGTGGATGAAAGGGAAGAGAAAAAATAACTCAAATATAAGTTTAAAAAAACTCAACGCTGGGTACTTTTTTTCTTCCGTGTACGCTCCATATAAATAAAAAAATATTTGTATGGGGAAAATCTTACATGGGGGAGGGGGGTTGAAAACCCAGGAAAATTGCTTACGTGATTAGTGTACGACCCCTTATCTAACAGTACTGCCCATTTCCCATTAGTATTCTTCTTCTTCAATGGCCCTACATGCCAACTGGATCTTGTCCAACCTAGTATTCTATTATCATTTTCTCAGTTGTTATGTCCGCCATTGCATAAGTATGTATCTTGTGTGGCAAGTACAATAGATACACTATGCCCAGGGTCGAGAATGTTTCCAACCCGAAAACATCCTAGACCGGATCGAGAATCGAACTCGCCATCTCCGGATTGACAATCCTACGCCTTTGCTCGCAAGGCTACTGGAGACCCCTCCCATTAATATTATTATTATTATATCATTATTTACGAGACTTTCAGCCCTACGCTGGAGTAATTTTAAATATCCAGAGAGGTGCAACCAGCTTGTATCGATATGTAGTATCGAAATAGTATTGAAAAAAAAAATGCAAAATTTCTCCTTGAAAAAAAAATACGAATTTTCGATTAATATATTGCAAACGAAAGCAATAATTTGTATAAACAATATAAAGCAGTATTCATGCAAATGTCGTGTACAAAACATAACTTCGTAAATTCGAGTACGTGACACTAAAAATGATCTTACAGAGTAATACGGACCCGTCTTCTAGATTCGAGAAGGAACGAAATGCATTTCAACAGTCTTGATTATGAGTAACATATGTTTCAATCTACAGTAGACTACCGTTTAATTCATCTAAACACGATGATATGGCTCCTTAGAATAACTACACTAACCAACAATACAAAAACACTCAAACAAAACTGAACGATACTAGACCTCAAAAGTGCCCTACTGGTCCTACTAACTGCCACTCCCTTCGTTTCAATCGACCAGCTGCTAACGTTGTGTGATGCCTCCAAATGTACTACCACGGTATCAGTCAGCATTCATGTTTGCCCCTAAACTTCTCTCCCCTCTATTTGACGAGTACCATAGCTAGTTCGTTCCTATCTAAATTGCCGAAAAGTGTGTGCGCCCGTCGGTAGTCCAGACCGCCAAGTTCAGTGGTTCCATCGCTGCTGCACGTCCAATCGGGCAATCTTCGCGATACGGCCAACGGCCGGATGTGACCATCGTCTATGTCCCGTCTGCGACCCAACTCCCAGCGGAGCTATTTAAATACAGAACCGTATGCTGTTATGTTCGTTTCGCTAGAAATTGGTGTGGGTTGGTTTGCTATCGGAAAACATCACGCAGCCAAACATTTGTCAGTGTAGCGAAACGACTTGGTAGAAGGTTTTGCGGTGCGAGGACGATCCCCAACGACGACGACGTTTAGTTAAATGAACTTTGTCCGACAACCGAAATGGACCCTAAACGATGAGGGATATCTTTGCCCTAAAACGAGGAATGGCCCGAAACGAGCATTAGAATGGTCGATAAGAAGCTCGAACTTGCCGGTCAGGGAATCCGTAGTGCCTCCCTTGACCAGAGTCGCTTTGCTAGAACGAAGGGAAATGGCAATCGATCGACGTTGCTCATTGGGTGTTAATTGTGGTTAGAAATGGCTTATTTTACGCCACAGAAAAGGCAGTGATTTAAGTTGTGTGATTTCCATAATTGATTCGGACCTTTTGTAGAGAGCGAGAAAGAAGCGTTGGATGGTTTGATTGCGTTTTATAAATTGACCAACATATCACCAACTTGAATTAGGCTTTAATAGACGATAATACACATAAAATCATGTGAATATTATTCAAGCCATCCGGAAACAGTGGTCTTAACACCGTAGCTCTATTGCGAGCACTTGAATTGCCACCTTCACACAACCGATTTGCTTTGCAAAGAAGTACCGGAGTTTAAAAGTTCATCCAGCCATCAAAGCCACTTTTCCAGCCAACAGGATTATATCCCCGCGTTGGAACAACGAACTTGCCCCGTTTTGCGCCTCTGAGTGGCCTTGTATTACAGAAGAGCCAATTTCGCCTGCCTACGTTCAGTTCGTACATACAACGCAACGTACACCACCCGTCTTCTACAAATGGCTTGGTTTGGTATACTGGCTGGTACACTATTTACCTTTTCGCTTTGTAACCTTGCACTGACGATGCCGAGAATGACGCGAAAGGACCATCATCGTCAGATGAAATTGAACTCTTCCTGGATTTTCATGGATGGCAATGACGCGACGGGGACTTTCGAAATGGAATTTTCATTTCATCGCGTAAACTCCGGCGCGGCGGTGATGGTGATGATGGTCTAGAGTTCGGTGAGAGAGGCGCGGGTTCGCATTGTCCGTGCTGTGCCGAATTACGCTTGCATTAATTTATCTTGTTCAAAGCTCTAGCTCTTCATTCTCCATGCAAAATTAGAAAGCTTTCATGAAAATGAATAAATCCAATTCAATAAATATTTTTTTAAATCTTTTATATTTTTTTTCGATTTTATATATTAAAACGGAATTAAAATTGCAATATTTCCAACATACACTCACAGCCATGAATTTTGATTGTTCCAAGGGTCTAACAATGTCGAACAAAAGGTAGACGGAAAAAACGTCGATCGGACAAAATCAACAAAACTTTCAAAATCTTCAGTTTCATACACTTGATTAAGAAAAGGATTACCCAAAGGCAAGTAACTCTAAACTTTGCGATAATATTACTCATTGTCTCGCAATAGTATTTCGTGATATTTCTAGTATCCATGATTTTCGTCAAACAAAAAAACCTTTGCTAGTTCTGTTGTTATGGCGTTTGTCACTTGGTTGATAAAATACAGTGCTCCCTCGTATTGGAAACACCTGATTTTTATCTTCTACAGATTCTAGAAAACTTTCAAACCGCATTTTATAATTATAATGCCATCAAACCAAAACGTGGCTCCCAAAGATTTCCTAAAAAGTAATAGTAATAGAAATAATTGTTCAGTGATTTTTTAAGAACTTAAAGGAGACTGAAATCATGTATTGCCTAAAACTGGGTGGACTGTCTCGACTGGGTAGCGATGTGTTTCATGCTTTCCCAACCAGGGCTCTACCGTCGATAGTAGTTTTTCGTTAGTACTTGTTAGTATTTCTGGATACTTTCGAAAGTTTAGAGTTAGTTGCCCCTTGGGATTACTTCTTCTTTTTACAATGGACAGATATCCTGAAGATATGCAATCTATCATCGAAAGTATTTTTGATCCAAAGCCCCAACCTTCATTTCGATAAACATCGCGAAGAATGCTTCTGGGTCACATTTATGCCATTTTTTAGAGATTTAGGCGTGCTTCGAATGAGATTTTTTTTTTATTTTTACATAAAAATGTGGAAAATCTTAGCTAAGTGTGTCGAGAAAGTTTTCAACCCGAAAACATCTTAGACCGAATCGAGAATCGAACTCGCTTTCAACGGACTGGCAATCCTGCGCCTTTGCTCGCAATACTACTACAATGAGACCCCCGAAACTGACAATTCGCTGAAAATGGCGTCTCCTTGAATGCTACATTTTCCCGAAACTATAAATTCCCCGCAATCAAATTTCCTCAAACTGACATTTCTACGAAAATAACATTCTCCTTAATAAGACATTTCCTTGAAAATTATATTTCTTCGAAAAATACATTTTCCCTGTAAATTATATTTACGGAAAAACAACATCTCAACACAAGAATATTTTGTAGAACATAACAAAAATTTATTTAGCGAAATAAATGTTGAGGGGCCTTCCTTAGCCTAGCGCTAAGATGCGCGGCTATAAAGCAAGACCATGCTGAGGGTTACTGAGTTCGATTGCCGGTGCCAATCTAGGCAATTTCCGTTTTGGAAATTGTCTTGACTTCCCTGGGCATAAAAGTTTCATCGTGTTAGCCTCATGTTATACGAATGCAAAAAAATGGTAACTTGGCTTAGAAACCTCGCGGTAAAAAACTGTGGTAGGGCTGAATGAACACTAAGCTAAGCAGCGAGGTGGCATGGCAATGGCCCAGTGGGGAATGTAATGCCAATAAGAAGAAGAAGAAGTGTTTTTAAATGTGGAGGCTGCCTCCTTTTACTAATTGAATGTTTTTAATCTATCACTTGCCCTCTCAGTATGATGAAGTATCAATAACAAAACACAATACCCCTTTGGCCAACTGATTTTATCAATTCCCGATTGTAACAGAAACTGTGAATTAAACACTCAATTCCGGACAAGCCCGGGTGCATACAGCTGGTTTGTTAAAAAAAAACTAATTATAATTTCTGTCATAACTTCATAAGTGCTTACTTTGAATATTTTAAATTAAATTTGAGAAATAGAAAAACTTCCTGAATTCTGTGATACGTTTGTAAAAGCTTTTGCTGTTTGGGTCATTTGCAAAATAGTGTAAAATGCACCCCTTGAGCTTTTTCGATGTTTTCACCAATATAAACAAGAATACGTAACCATTTCATCGTGTAGATGCAAAAATTACAAAACCAGCTACATTTCACAATGTTCTCCCATTAAAACAATAATGTTTTCATGACTTCCTAATGCTTTAAAAAATGTTCTAAAAATGGGACTGGGACAAAACGCCCGGATGGTGGTGTAAAATGACTCAATGTAAAATGTAAAATGATGTAAAATAATGTGAACGCATGGTTGTTTGATTTTTCTCAATGGATTTAACTACAACTTTGCGGGTGAGGTGGAAGAATTGCAAATCGTTAAATTTGAGTGAATATGTAGGGATTATGCTCTTTTTCCAATGGAGCTCAATAGTGAATTACTAACTTTGAATTCTTACGGTAATATTCGTTCATGAAAATCCTATGTCACATTATATGAGCACTGTTCTCTTCTACTTAAGGATTAAACTGTCATTTTCATCTCTCATCCATCCCTTGTAACGTACTTTGTATCGAAGATGCTTTAAACTTGTTTTGTATGTATTAACCTCCCAATGTCATCCTCTATAGCGTTGTTTGAATGAGCCCAATAAGAAACACACGTTTAATTTTTTTATACTAATACCTTTTTTGCCTTTCTGACTTCCAAGATGCATCGAAAAGGCTATATATTCACTCCAAAGACGATTTTGTGATAGAATGCCCGGAGACCCATAGTGTTATATACCACTCGTTATATACTCAGCTCGACGAATTGAGACGATGTCTGTCTGTGTGTATGTGCGTGTGTGAATGTATGTACGCAAAATAAAGCTCGCTCATGTTTAAGGAACTTACATATATTGAACCGATTTATTTGCATTTGACGGAAAATCGTTATTATTTGTATCCTATTGAAAATTACCCAGATCGGACTATCGGATCAAAAGTTATGGCCCAAATACGATTTTGGGAAGATCCATAAAGTACGTCACGCAAAAATCGGCGATTTTCGACCCCCCTCCCCCCTTCGTCACACTTTTTGTATTAAACCTTTAACCTTATTAATTAAATTTTTGTATGAGTCGTCACGCTGCTCGGGACCCCCCCTCCCCCCTAGGAGCGTGACGTACTTTGTGGATGGTCCCTTTCAAATAACAACACACGCCAAAAAAATCTAACTAATTTTTTGTTTAACGTATACACGAGAAAGGCACAAACACCGCTAGGTGAAATAATCAGAGTTTTTGTCAAAGCAGAGACTAAATGTGCATAATAAAAAACTTGTTTAATCAGTTCATTTATGATTTTGGCTTAGTTGTGTTTGACGCTTTGCGGAGCCGCAATTTAAGAAAAAGCTTTGAGTAATCCACCTACCGGAGGCTTTCTCGTGCATATGACAAAATAGTATTTTGACCATATGTTTTTAGCCCAAAGTGCGATCTGGTGATCTGCGAGAGTTGTGTGAATAGAAAAACGGGAAGTTAGTAGACTAGCAGTAAAAAATTAACAAGTAATTCAAACATGAAGTATAAGAGAGCAGGGAGAAGAATGAAAACCGTCTAAGACGAATTAAGTACTGTCCATTTAATTCCACCAGTTAATTTTCGTTATCTTTGCAGATACGTATTTCGACCCCACAGTTGTGGTCGAAATACGTATCTGCAAAGATAACGAAAATTAACTGGTGGAATTAAATGGACAGTACTTAATTCGTCTTAGACGGTTGAATACATTCCACTAAAAGAGCTATATATATTTTTCAGAAGAATGAAGCCTCATGTTCTTAAAAGAAAAATATGCGAAAAGAAGCAAACGATGAAAAAATAAAAATGAGAGGAAGAATAGAAAAAGACGCAAAGGAAATAAAAAATAAATAAAAACATTGAAGAAAGAGAAGTATATAATAAATGAATGCCAATCAAGGAAAATGAATTATATGGCGTAAAGTGGAAGAAAGAAGAATAAAAAAATAAAGAGGAAGAAAGAAGTAAGGCGGAACAAGAAAGAAGGAAGCAATTATTAAAAGTAATATAAATCAGTATAAAGCAGGAAAACAGAAAGAACGGAGAACGTATGTGAAAGAAATAAAAGAAAGAGTGAAAGAAAAATTAGAAAAAAGAAATAACATTGTTGTACAAATTGTAATGAAGAAGAATAGAAGAAAAAACAAATCACATTAAGAATAAAGAAGGAAAGTTAAGAAACAGGAAAACAAAAAAATATGCTGTTATGATCTTAAAATAATGTTTAAAAAATCACAAAAAATGAAGTTTAAACACTTTTCGTGACGGTCTCAAATTTGAAACTGCAGAATGACCCTCCAATGTTCCGGAAAGATGTAAAAAGAATGCAGGAAGAAAAAGAAAAGAAAAATTAAAGAAAAAAGATGAAAGACAAAAGTAGGAAGAAGAAAATAAATACAAAAAAAGAGGAAAAAGTAACAATAGTAGTAGTCGTTGTAGTAGTGAGATGAAATCCAAAATTGGAAAGAATAAAAAACGGGAATAGAAAGTAGAACGCAGACGAAAACTTATATTTTTCATTCACGGCTATAAAAAAAAACACCCAATATTTTTTTACACGGTTGGTATTCTTTAATTTCCCTGATTTTTCACAGCTTTTTTAAATCACACCTGAATTTTCTATGATTTTTAATGATTTTTTTCATGAGGTTAACTCATAGTTTCATCAACGCTAAAGGTCGTAATCAACTAAACCCACCCTTGTAAAAAAACCGGGTGTAAGTGAAAAAACTGAAAATTGAAAAAGAAAAAAGATAATAAAGGAAAAGAAAGAACTACAAAAGAAGAAGACTGGAGAAAGGAAGAGAAATAAGAGAACCAGAAGAAAAGTTTAGTAAGCAAAAATAGCAAAAATGGTAATTTCTTTCCTTTTTAAGCTTAGCTTAGCTTAGACTGACTGTACATATCAATGGTTGCTACTCCGTGATTGATCTGAACTGGTGCAAATTGCATTTTGATCCAAATGAATAGTGGTTGGGATTTACCAAATATTATCAAAGTGCACATTTCAGCAGCTCGAAAATGTTGATCAATAACGGCGCCGGCCAAGTCCTTACAGTCAGTTGGGATAGGAAGGGAATGTTAGTGTGTAGTGATTGTTGCTACTAGAGACCGAGATACCTCTGCATCTCCACAATTACCACGGGAAGGAAGTTAGTTGGGTGGGGTAATGAGGGGGTGGGGTGTTGGGTGGGCTAATCATAGATCGGGATTCACCATGGAAAGTGATGTGTTCTATGCAACCTCAATTCTACTAATTGTTACCGATCTTAAAATAACATAAACTTCTGGAACAGGATAGAATCCATAATAAACAGCTTTATGTAGTGTAGAAACAAGTGTTTTACTTATTTGAAGTTATAGCATTGCTATAAAAGATGTTGAATTTCACACAGCGAGTACCGATCATACTACATTAAAGAAATCATAGAATAGGGAACGTTGGGCGTAAGAGATAATATACGGATCAAGTACATATAGTCGATGAAAAATATATGATCTAATTCATAAAATGACATAGCTTGTCTTCTGCAGGAAATAATACTCTTAAAAATCATAATTCTCCAAAATATAGTTCATGGTCTCTCTCCAGGGGCGACTCAACGAAAATTTTTAAATAAAAAATCAAAAAGGTAACACGAAACTTTAAATTTACGGTCGCCTTTTATATAAATGCGAAGACTGTTTTTTTTAAGATTTGGAATGTGTAAAAAACAAACCTAAATTTTTAAGAATTTAAGTCAGGAAACCGAATATTTCCAGCAAACTATCCAAAGTAACAACATGTTTTATTTTCTTCTTTATACGGGTTTTTCTAACCTGTTAAATCTAAGTTCAATTTTAAAATTAAATAGCTACAGGCAAAAATGCCTTTTTATAATGAATGGTACAGTATCTAGAATAAAAAAAAAACAATAGTTTTACTAAAATAGATAGGCACTTGATTAGAAGCTTGGGCATGGAATAGGAAGCTAGGAATAGGAAGCAGGATCTGTATGTATTTATAAGATTTCAATAAAAACATGCGTTTCAGTGAATTATACGACAATTATTCAAATATATTTTACGTGAATGAAACAAAAGCTTGACCTTGGAGGGAGCCCACTTCGCAGTGTATGAGAATATGAAAGGTGTCGAAAATAAAAGGTGGCGGAAGGAAGTATCAAGAATATATTCTAGATATGTAGTAAGAATTACGAAACTAAAGCCACATATCTGTTTTTTTTTAGTCTTACTGTGCATAGTCTCCTTTAAGTTTGACTTTACACATTATAATTCAACACTATTTAAATTTTCTTAAAATTCTATATCACACATATGACCGACGGAAAGTCATCCCAATATTCTATACAGCTAGTGGGAGCTATGGCTCAAAAACAAATATAAGCAAAAGATTTTAGTATTGCAAATATTATCTAATCCCCTGCATATTTCCAAGCCCAATCTAAGTCCAAAACGAGCATAATTTCACCTTTTAAACATGCCTAACAAAGTCGAAATGATAACATTGAACATATTATTTTTATAGAATCTGATAGAAAGCGACACCCTACTTTAGAGAAAGGATAGGTAGAAAGCAGGTGCCTTTTGTGTACTTTTTGGAATAATAAGCCAATAATATAAAACGCACAATAATACGATTGAACTATTTGATCTTAACAATCACAGTTGGACAATCTACAGATAACAGAACAGAATAGCAAAAAGAGTTAAAATTGGAACCTCTCATCGGAATTTCATTGCAAGTCTGTTGCATCAAATAAAACTGGATCCAGCAAGGGCACTACATCACTGTCCGAATATACATAATATTTAAAAAAATAAAACACTTTTAAAAAATGGTCAATAGATTAAAAAACAAAATTCAGCGGAATCACACGTTAAAACCTGACAGGAAAATTTAGCAGCAGCCGTCCGCGCGCAATGGTTGCTGTCTGGAAATTTCTCTCCTTTTTAATAGTAAAAAAGTATGCAAGAAAAAATGGAGAAAGAGGTAAAAAGAATAAAAAGAAGAAAAAAATATATGAAGGAAGAAATGTGCGTATGAACATAAAATTAAGAAAGGAAAAAAAGAAGGTGGAAAAAAATAAAAAAGTTGTAAAAGTAAAAGTAAAAACAAAGAAATAAGAAAACAATCAATTGTAAACGAAGAAAGTCGAAGGAAAAAAGTTTGAAAAGCAAAAAGTGAAAGTACATATTCGATAAAGCATCATTCAGCAATTGACAATGGTTTCCCATGATAGCTGATTATTTTTTCCATAATCTATTTTAATTTGCGGTTCTTATACAGTATTGGAAAGAACAAGATATACCGCCATCGGGGGTGACAATGGGTCTTGGGGGTGACAATGGGTCATCGCTCTCACCGGCAGCCTGGAGGTCATAAAGCAAAATCGTTCAAAAAGGTCTCTTATATTTTAGTCTTCTTGCCCTCAGATACATTCAATCCATTCTACAAGCATTCTAAGTAGTTGAAACAGTGACCCATTCTCACCCCCATTTGACCCATTGTCACCCCCGACGACGGTAACAATGATTTTTTTTTTCAAAATTTCCTTGGATTTTGAGTCAAAATATATCTTAGTATATCTATAGGTTCGTTCGTCGTTGTCGTTGTGCTGTGCACCCGTGCCTCGTACCGATTTTACTGTTTGTTATGTTGTGAATATCGTTTTTTTTCTTTCACCTGTTCGTAGTAGCACTGCATTATTATTGTAGTTACGTTCAAAAAAGCGATAAAAATCAACCGGATTCATAGAAACAATAACGAAAAATTGTTCAGCTTCGTCAAAATACATCGTCGCAGTAAAATTCAAACACAACGTACTCTAAATATTTGTGTCAACTTTTCTGAGCAGTAAGTGAAACTTGCTGAACGCTATCACGGTATTTGAGTTTAACTAAAACATTATCTTCATAATCAATATTCAAACTATGAAACGGCCTGAACAATGATATTGGTGTTTTCCAAAATGTGGGGAATATCAGTCCAAATATAAATTTTTGCACTCTTTTTTATTTTTTTTTTCAAATTTGGTTTTTACTATAGAAGCGACAAAAAAGATGGGTTTTTCGAGAAGTTGACCTGAAATTTGTCAAAGAATCGAAAATGATAATGTTAATGTTATTAGCCAATACAAAATGTTATCGCGAGAGGCATATCCTGCATTTAATGTTCCATAATGCAAAATGTTGGATTCTTCCGAAGCTCGTATTTTCATTCTATAGATATGGACTGTTCAAGAAATTATAAGCACACAAGTACTCGGCAAATTGAACTGCATGAAATGTTTCATGAAAATTTGTATGCATCCTATAGATAAACTCCTTTTAATAAACGTGATTTTTTTTCGAATATTTTGTGTCAAATTTAGAAAATATTTCACTTCTATTATTGGTCAGCAATAAATCAAGTAGGAAAGAACGTATAGATTTTGGATCGGTTAAATTTGCATTGCATAGAAATGATAATCCTGTCGTCGAGAACAGAGTTGTAAATATATCACAACAAAAAAATCCAGAAAAAGGGCAAACATTATCAAGGTATATGCGTGGCTCAAAACTCCAATTACACAAAATTTCATTATAATCAACCCAGAAGGCGATATCTTATCAACCTTTGAAAGTGATGCAATTTGATTCCGTACACACCCTTTATAAGTTTCGAATGGCAGAAATATGAACAATTTTCACAAATACCTATATGTGGAAGACGATACTGAAGACCGAAAAAACATGTGTTTTGAGGAGGAAAATATTTATGAAATATGCTAAAAAACCCACTGCCTACCGGTGGAAATCGAACGCACACCTCCCAGTACGCTAGACGGGTGCTCTACCACTATGCTACGATAAACTTAATGTCACCCTCATTAAGTTACCCTAGCGGTAATGTGATAGATTCGGTCCAACACAACCAATATGGCAATTAGCATATCAATTAAACTCGTCCATACTCTCTATTTCCAAACACGTGCTTTCTGTTTTGGCTCACAGTATCGAAATATGTTTGTTTACCGGCCGATTATTTTTGCATATTTCAATAATATTCTCCTCCTCAAAACACATGTTTTTGGTCTTCAGTATCGTTTTCCACATAGTAAAAAGTAAGATGAAAGTCGATAACCTAAATTCATAAATATATCTCGTACAGAAGATTTAAATCAAATCACTTTTAGAAATAGTTAGGATCTCAATAAAAATTAGCACATATAGTCAAATTAGCACATCAGTTGCTACATAAAATTTCGAATGACAGGACTGTCATCGATTTGAGTGTCTCACAGATCAGTTTCCTGAAATATTTCCCACCTGTTTGTTTCTAATTAACCCGTTAAAACATCCATGCCATCTTCTTCTTCTTCTTCATTGGCATTACATCCCCCACTGGGACATTGCCGCCTCGCAGCTTAGTGTTCATTCAGCACTTCCACAGTTATTAACTGCGAGGTTTCTAAGCCAAGTTACCATTTCTGCATTCGTATATCATGAGGCTAACACGATGATACTTTTATGCCCAGGGAAGTCGAGACAATTTCCAATCCGAAAATTGTCTAGACCGGCACCGGGAATCGAACCCAGCCACCCTCAGCATGGTCTTGCTTTGTAGCCGCGCATCTTACCGCACGGCTAAGGAGGGCCCCTGAACCATGCCATCGTTCTGTGGAATTCCCCAGCACAAATCTGTTGCATCCGGGTATGAAGCTCTGTGACGATGGTGTGATGCATCGGTAGCATCCAGCGGGGATTCCTTGTCTACCATCGCACCACACCACCAAGTGATATACTTATCCCTTTTCATCCTCCGTTTAATCAGCATCATCGCCAACGTCATCATTATCCTTTGTCGAGAGCAGCTGGTAATGGGAGTCGATTGCTCGTTGGCTTCCAAGAGCTCACCGAACTGGTGACAGGTTAATTCGCTGCCAGGATCCAGGATTATTTGCTGACGAGCGAGTATTAGCAGCCAGGCCAGGCTGCTGGCCGGAGGACCCCGGCTCACATTTCCGAATCCTATCTTGAGATGTGAGTCAGACAGTGTGTCTGAAAACAGACCACAGCAGATGGGCTGGATTCATGTGAAGGGATGGGTACCGAGGGGAGTGCAAAAATATCATGAATCAGCACTTGTTGAGTCCGGGCGATTCATTACCGAGGAATGAGTCCGACTGATGACGGTATGCCCGATGGGAAGAGGTTCATTAGGAGGGTCATCACGTACATAGTTTGTGTGTCGAAGTGTCTAAGCCACGAAGACAAACTGCTAGACGATTGTAACTCTTTTGGCTAATGATGTCTTTTTTTCTTTTTCTTATTCGCAGGTAATACCGCAGCCCCCCATTCATGGAAAGGTAGTTAGCTACCGACTGGAATGGAATTTCCGTGAGTCGTAACTTGGTTAATGTCAGATTAAGTTTAGTAAATGAGTTGGAAAAGTCTAGAGTGATTTTGTGTGTCGTTTTTGTTCAGGTTGTGCCAGATTTGTTGAACTAAGAGAGAGTTGGTTATAACTCCATTATGAAAGTAGGTGTCTAAGGAACAATTAAGACAATATATTGGACATTGTTTAGTTGCTTCGATATAATAGACTATTTATCATCTTCTCACATTCTACAAAAAATATTCTAAAAGAAAAAAATGGTATGTTGTCTATATGAATGTTGATTTCAAACAAACTATATTGAATTGTCAAACCGATGTTCGACAACAAAACCAAAAAGTTTTATGTTAATCGTTGATGCGTGTCTAGATAGCTAAACTCGTATTAGGTTAATCACCTTCTAATCGCGCCATGGTTTTCACTTTCCAAACAAAACTATCAATTTAATTGCCTTCCTTTATTCCAATATAATTGACATGAAGTCACCTCGACTACCACCGATTCAACCAACAGAGCAGAAAAAAGCCATCCTCCTCAGTCATAACCATAAATCGCAGAACTAACTGCCACACTACTCGCTTGTACAACCAAGCAACGAGACAGCTTCTCCGATTCTGCAGCAACGACTACGACCGACACCGCCGCTACTGACGAAGACTATTAGCTATTTTTTATGAAGCTTAAGGCAACTTTTAACGATAATCGAATAATGAGTCGTCCAAGTCGAAAATAATTTTACCACACGCAGGGGAATGCCTGCTTGCTGGAATCGACTTTTGACTACACGTTTATTATTATTTTTTTGCGGACAACTGCGGCAACTGTCCTTGGATCTCACGTCCCGACCCCAAGTCACACACCACTCAAGATAGTGTCGGCGGCATCGCTGGGGATGATGACGATGAGGAGGATACACGCGCCAGATCACGAAAAAATGTTTCCCTTTTCCTTAATGCTCCCAGCATCATCGCGCCGCCCATAATCGTCGTCACCCATCGCAAACGGAATCGATGAGCCGTGGAGATGATGACGTGCGACGTCTTGTTGACGGTAGAACAAGTTGCTGGAGCTGGATCGTTTCTAGCCGGCTGGTAGTGGAGGATGGGGGAATGGAACCTTGAGCGGAGGCCCCGGTAATCATGATGAAGTCGAGGCCGGTTCTGATGAACCGAACGATGTCCGTGCTGAACACTGTCAAATATGGCATGTCAGAGAAGGATGTGCTTATGAGGGGCCGATGGAATGTACGGAAGATGACCAACGAGGCGTAGATCGTGATGGAATTAAATAACTACATACGTAAGTGTTTCGAGTATTTTAGCATGCTTTATGGTCATGAAGAAGATTGGAGGGCAGAGCCTGGCCCAGACGTGCCCGTTCTGAGTTTTATGTTTTAAAGAATAATAGCCAATTTTGTAATTATCCTTATTACGATTGGGTATCTGAACTGCTAGAGGCGTGAAATTAAATCAATAGTATTAAATTGGAGTAAGAATGGCTTTGAGCTTTGAATTATTGTGGTATTTCACAAGCACGCACGAGGACTTCAAGTTTGAGATTTTTTTATTCGATAATTTTTTTTTTTAGCAACAAGGACAAATCATAGATCAAGGACATATCTGGAATCTCTACTTGTTAAATCTGTTGCACAACGTTTGGATTAAGAAAGTCTTTTCAAATGTACGAGATTTTTAGAAGACCTCATTTAACCTCTGTTACTTGGGAGGTGATCTGGAACAACCGTGATTCAAACTTGGACCATTAAATGTTTTATTTATTTATTATCACTCTATGACTGGAGTGAGCGTACGTAAAAGCTTTCGAATCTGATTGTATTTTTTACGTTGCTCCTAATGGGTGGTTCTACCGGTGGCTCGTTTGGTCTGCGCAAACCTTTGTCTCCCCGAAGATAAAACGTCGTGTCTGGTCTGTTTGAAGTCGCACTCACATCAGAATTACGGCTAGTGCATTTTAAACGGCACACCGTCGCTTAGGTAAATAGTGCACATTTCGGACAAATCTTTCCGATGAAATTGCGAAGAATTTCCCAAGAAAAAAAAATCTAACAAATTTAGATTAACTTCTTGTGAAATCTCTGAAAAAATTTCAATGGAAATTCCGAAAAATTTCCCCTGAAAATCGTCAAGCATTTTTTGTTTCAAATAAATCAGATTTTTGAATGGGGAAAGGGCGTTTGGTCCACAAGGCCGAAAAAACAATAAGACGAAAACTCATCTAGCTGAAAGTCATTTGGCCCAAAATATAATTTATCCGAAATGGACAAAGAGTCGAAAATTTCGTTCGGCTGAACAGGTCTTTTAATCAAAAAGCCGTTTAGCTGAAATGGTCTTTCGGTAGAAAGAAATGTCATTTAGCTAAAATAAACATACGGCCGAAAGTGTCGTTTGGCCAAACTGGTCAGCTAGGGCCATCTGGACGAACGGGTCGACAATTTTGCCCATATGACCCGTTAAGAAAATGACACTCTCGGCCGCATGACCTGTTAACCGGTTCAGAAACACAGAGTGCCTACCAAATAAAGTAAGGAATAAAACACCATTTCGGCTAAATGACTTTTGTTTTAACGTATTATTTGGCCAAGTGGAGTTCCAACGCATGGCTTTCTGCCGCATGGCATTCGACCGAACGACGAGAAGGTCCGTTTTGTCGAAATTTACTCGGCCGAAAACCGTTCAGCCAAAAGCCGCAATGCTGAAAGTTGTTCAGCCGAATATGCCATTTGTCTGAACAGACCATTAGGTGGACATCGACCTGGCCGAAAATTTAATGTGTTTGACAGAAAGGATCATTTGGTTGAAAATGTCATTTGGTCTAAACGGACAAACGAATGAAAATGTCTTTCGGCTGAACTGATCCTCCGCTTAGCTTTGTCTGACTTCACATATCTGTGGTTGCAACTTTGTGACTGATCAACATCAGTGAAATTGAACAATAAATCGACTGAACGGTTAACTGGGATTAGTAAATAATTCCCACTGTGCAAGTTTCAGTAGCACAGTTAATACAAAGATCAATAACGGTGCCGGTAACGTTTTAAACTGATTTAGGCAACAGGAAGGAACATTAGTAGGTGATTTCTGCTCTTTAGAGACCATGTTTGCTTCTGTGTCTCCATAAAAATCACAGGAAGGAAGATTTGTTTATGGGTAAATATCGTTGGGTCTGGATTCACAATGTTAAGTGATGTGATCGTCAGAGCATTTTAAACAATAATATGAGCACTAATAAATACGATTAATCGCGCACTAACAATCGAATGCGCAGTAATTAAACGATTTACCGCCCGCACAAAGCAGAACCACACATTACGATGATCGCACGATCGTTCTGCTTCCAATATAAAATAAGCACTGAAACACATTCAACCGCGAACCAATTGATTTTCGTTCCGGCCGCACAAAGCAGAACTTGACATGCGGAACAACGTCCGATATGAAACACGTTCAATTGCGAACAAATTTATTTTCTTTCCGACCGCAGAAATCAAAACTGAACACCCTGATCTGCGTCCGAAGATGCAAAACACATTCAATAGCGAAGAAATTGAATTACTTTCCGGAAGCACTAAACAGAACCAAACAACTGGATCCGCGTCAGATACAAAACACGTTCAATCGCGAACTAATTGATTTACTTTCCGACGGCACAAAACAGAACTAAACAACCGAATCCGCTTTCAGTATGAAACACTTTCAATTGCAAACCCGTTTGGCTAAACTAGTCCTTCGGCCAAAAAAGTAGTATGGTAGAATAGCTCATTTGGCAGAAAGGGCCATTTTGCCGAATTTTCGGCCGTATGATCCGCGTGAGATACGAAACAAGTTCAATAGCGAACTAATTAGTTTGCTGTTCGACCGCACAAAACAGTACTAAACAACCGGATCGGCGTCCAATATGAAACACTTTCAATCGCGGACTCGTTCGGCTGAACTGGTCTTCATCCAAAAAAGTCGTATCGTCGGATAACTCCTTTGGCCGAAACGGTCATTTGGTAGAAAGGCCGAATTTTCGGCCGTATGATCCGCGTCAGATACGAAACAAGTTCAATCGCGAACTAATTGATTTGCTTTCCGACCGCACAAAACAGAACTAAACAACCGCATCCGCATCTAGTATGAAACACTTTCAGCCGCGGACTCGTTCGGATAAACTGGTTCTTCGCTTGTCATAAAGTTTGGACCAATACCCCTTCCTGCCAAACGACCAACAAAATTACCAGTTCGGCCGTATGTCGCTTTCGACCACATGAAACTTTTAGGCAAATCATTTTTGACCTCATAGCCATTTTGGCCAAACGTTCAATCCGATGAAATGGAATTCGACTTAGCGTGTTATTCATCCAAATGGCTTTCTGCGGAATGACTTTTAGATATTCCGTTTTTTGAACAAGTTCCCGTGGAATTTCC
This sequence comes from Armigeres subalbatus, assembly GCF_024139115.2. Classification (NCBI taxonomy): domain Eukaryota; kingdom Metazoa; phylum Arthropoda; class Insecta; order Diptera; family Culicidae; genus Armigeres; species Armigeres subalbatus. Next base: position 353,580,774 of record NC_085140.1, on the reverse strand, counting down.
GAGTAATTAATTATGGACTATACGAAGATTTTTTTGTAGAAATCCAAGCAAATTCCGAAAAAATTGCCGCTTAAAATTCAAATAATTTCCCTATGAAAATCTTTAAAAAATCTAATTGAATATTTTAGGAAATTTTAGAATTTCCTCGGAAAGTGCAATAGATTTTTCCGATAAAATTGACGTGCACCAGGTACGCCGGTCACGCTGCCGCTGAGTAAAAATATGTCAAACCTCGCCACCGGTGATTTTCGGACTAGCGCACATCTCTAACTGGATCATTACGCCCAATAGTCGACAGGTCATGGTCACAAGGACGAATTGATATTAGACCTAAGTGAGAAGTAAAAACGGGAGAAGTGAAGAAGAAGAAATGAAGGAAAAAGTAAGAACGAAGACATGAGCATGAGCATGAGCATTATGACCGCACAATTCGTAGTTGCTACTCCGTGATTGACTGAACTTGCGAAATTGTACAGAGAACACAATGAATGGGGCTTGGGATTAGCTATCCATTCTCAATGTACACGTTTCGGGAGCTCAAATATTTAAAATCAATAACGGCGCCGGCCACGTCCTTACGGTCATATAGGAATGGAAGGATTGTTAGTCCGATTCTCGTTGCTACTAGAGACCGAGTATACCTCTGCATCTCCACGATTGTCTTGGGATAGGATATCGTCTTAGTTACAAAGGATAATTTATCTGGATTCACTTTGGTAAGCGATGCGATCTATGGGATGGGAAATAACACTAATACGAGGGAAAAATATATATAGCTCTTTTAGTGGAATGTATTCAACCGTCTAAGACGAATTAAGCACTGTCCATTTTTTAATAATACGAGTTAAAAGTTAAAAAAAACATGCACGCCCGGTGGCATATGAAAGCTAAGGAGATTCGCGTTTTGGACGACCGCACGGTTTTTTCGACCGCTCGCGACATGCGCATGAGCCACCAGATATTTTATTTCTTTCCCGACGACTAAAACACGCACTGCACGACTAAAACACGATGGCTACTCTTATTACCGGCCGCGCAATGCAGAACACCATATTTCGGCCGATCGCGTGATCGTTCTGCTGTCCGAAACAAGAGAAATCTCGCACTGAACTGATTTTTATTACCGGCCGCGCAATGCAGAACAAAATATTTCGGCCGATCGCGCGATCGTTCTGCTGTCCGAAACAAGAGAAATCACGCACTGAACTCTGAAGGAAAAAGTAAGAACGAAGACAGAAGAAAAAAAGAAAAAGCAAGGAGAAGGGCAGAAAAAAGAAAGAAGGAGGAAGAATAAAAAGTTAATAGAAAGAAGGAAAAAGGGAGACAGTATATGGAAAAAAGGAAGAAGGCTGCAGGAAGAAGAAAGAAGAAGAAAAGAGAAAGGCAGTAGGAAAAAGAAACAAGAAGTACGAAACAGGAAGCACGAAGAAAGAAGAAAAATAAGGAAAAAGGAAGAAATGAGAAAAAGAAAAGAGAAAGAAAAGCGAAGAAGCAATTAGAAAGAAGGAAAAAAGAATGAAGAAATAAGAAGGAAGAGGTAAGTAGACTGAAGGAAACGGAAAATGGTAGACAGAATATGAGAAAAGGAAAAAGGAAGAAGGATGAAGAAAGAAGCAAAAAAGAAAAAAAAGAAGAAGAGGGGAAGATAAAAGAAAGAAGGACGAACGAAAAAAGAAGAAAAATAAGAATAAAGAACAGAGAGGAAGAACAAAGAAGAAGAAAAAAGAAGCAAGAAGGAGGTAGGAAAAAAGATATATGAAAAATTAAGAAATAGGAAGGAAAAGGTAAATAGGATGAAGGAAAAAGGCAGACAAAATATGGAAAAAGGAAAAAGGTGAAAAAAGAAGTATAAAAAAGGTAGAATGCTGAAAAATTTAGGAAAAAGAAAGAAGACACAAAACAGAAAAAGAAACGAAGAAAGACTGCGAAGAAAAAAGGTGTTTAATTGACTTCTCATTTCTAACCTCTTATTCTCCACTACTCACTTCTCATTTGGCCTAATGACGTTCAGCCTAATGATCTGATACCGTTTAGCATGATGGCTGTCTTATCCTCAATTTCAAATCGAATGCTAAATGTGTTAAATTTTCTATAAAATTATTGTTGATTAAACATGAATCGACAGGAAGGGTATTTGCAAATCATTTTTATTCCAAGTGTTACTGACATGATTTTTTTTTTCATTTTTGCCCAGTTTACTCTATCGCTTTCAACATGTTATGAAACACAAAATATATTTCAAGGAAAAGGGTAAGTCGCATTATAAATCGCCAACTAAAAATACGGGTGTGATAGCTTTTTTCAAACACGTATCTACCTTTTGAATATAAATGAAAATGGTGGAATTCTTTTTACAAAGCAGGCATCAGGCTGGTCTAAGGTGAGATAAATCTTAGTTTGCTTTTTCCATAGTTCGCATCATTTAAGAATAGGACAAGCAAAAATATCATCCTTTTCAAAAATGGCACTTGTGCACTAAGAGTGTTTCACATAACAACACTACTTGAATTTTTTTTCAAATTAGTAGAATCAGTAAAATTGGCTGAACTCAGGGACCAAACATTCATATTTCTTGAATACAACAGAAAATAAAGCAAGAATAAGACAGCTCTAATATGAAGTTTACCAAACAGTAACGACTTGAAGCCAATCGGGGTACAATTTCTAAACAATCATCAACTCAAAAAGACTGCTCATGTTGGGGGAAAAACTTAAATGATGGTTCAGAAAAATTCCTATACCAAAAATGTTATACATATATCTAAACGAAAATAAAAAATAAATTTATCGCCGCCAATAATATCGTTCCGATTGATCAATCTATTCCTATTGGCGGCGAATGTTTTAACGCCAATTATGAGTGCCCCCAGCAGTCGGAATGATTTTTGCCTTCAAATAAATCGTGCACGCCATAACTTTTACCGCCCTTCACAAAACTGAGTCAGACTAATTCATAAAAACCGAAACAAAGCACAATTCCGGAAAGCGGACCAGTACGACGTGAACGACCGCCGCGGCGATGTTCCCTGGAAATCGTGGAAGTTCGCGAGTTTGCGTATTCTTACACTGATCCGAATTTTCTCGGCCCAGCCAGCCAGCCAGCCATTCCCAAACGATCCATCATAGGAGGGGTGGCGTGGTAGGCTGTTTTATTGCTTGGCGCCGTTTTCATTCTGTATCTACCGGATATAAATGCTCAAAGTGTGTTGTTTTTCAACAAAGCTCGGGCAAAATCGACAATCAACGGGGCCCGTTAGTGGCGTCGGAGTTCGAAAAAATGGCCATAAAATTAACAGCAACGAAATCCTACTGTTGGAAAATTTATTGTTCTACCGGGAGTGACGACAGCAGCGCCGCAATAACTTCGGCCTTCTAACTGGGTCATGTTCCGCACCCAATTTTCACTGTGTAGGGCTATTAGGTTTTTTCGCAGAAAATGTTCATCTGCAACACTTCGTCTTACGTAATATATAGGAGTTACTCTAATCGGTCTCGCTCGATAACATTTCATCAAATTAATTTCTTTTTTTTGTTCCCTTTATCCACATTGATTGATTTTCAGTATTTAAACGTTTTTTAGGTAATTGAAATTTCTGACAAGTTGGTCCATCCGTTAAATCGCCAAGCTGCAAGATGTGCGGCTACGAATCAAACCATACTGTAGGTGTTGGGTACAAATCCCTTTTAAGTATTATTAAACCAAAGGGATCTGACCATAGTTAAAGTTTTGATAACTCCTTCTACCTCACAGATATTTTGGAATATTTGTTTATCAAAAATACAACTGAGCTTAATTTGTTTTCATCATTAAAACAGTATCGTAATATTTTGGCTATAGAACCAAGAAAGTTCGCAAATAGCTCATGGCAACAACCAGGGCTCAGGCTTATCAGCTCGACTTCCTATCCGCACATATATGTGATAATTATGTCTGAAGGCGCAATTTAATTTTCATTGGCGTGAAATAAAATTTTTAATATAACATTTTTGAGGCATTTGAGATAGCATCAAAACCAAGATGGCTCAAGATTAGCATGACGTACAGACCGCTGCTGCCTACGACCACGGCCTTTTACAATGCTCGTAACGAGCGTCTAAAAAGTAGGCACCTATATTTGATTACCGCGTGTCAAGGCTATCCGGAAGCCTCGTTAAAAGGTGCTTCTCGGAAGGGGCAAGCAACGACGATGTATGTAGATTGTAGATGGCCCAAGCAAGCGCGCACTCATCAAACGACGGTTTAATATCTCCATTAAACTTTGACGGCAGCACCAGCACTCATCAGTCATTGCTGTTGGTGTCGCATCTCTAATGGTGAATGGTGGTGGTGCTTCCGAAGGCAACGGTGACGGTGGAAACAACAGACCCGACGGACGACTTGGGTGAAGACGACGACCCGGGGAACTTGTTTACATACACCAAGAGGTATTTGCCAAGTAAAGGTGCCATTTAACAGAAAGCATTGTGGCACTTGTTTAAATTAGGTACTCGACATAGTTTGATCTTCTGCGTCATATTCGCAACCAACCAACCAGCCAACCAACCGTTGCATCGTTTACGAGCAGGGGAATGTGTGATGTTTTATGTCAATGTTTATCGAAGGTTACCGTGCGGAACAATTGTCAATTAAACATCAATTTACCGAAAACTAACGCTGCGACCTTAAACAGGGTATTATTTATTATTAAAAGATCATTATCCCAGTTGGGCCGATACAAATATCTAAAATCTATTTTGTCTCCCCCCCCCCTCTGATTTTTTTGCCAAAAAATAATATTTTGAGGGGGCAACAAAATAAAATTCGGATAATTTTGAGGATTTTCAAAACATTCTTTAACAAATCCGAGGAGTCTTTTGATTTTTTTTTTTCATTTTAACATTTATTTTTTATTATCCCCCCTCTTGACCTTACGGAGACCAGTAGGACAAAAAGTCAATTAAATATCGGCCTTATCAAGTCGAGATAATAAATTGATGTTATACGATTTCGAACATTATTCGTTATGAGTCATGAAACGCATTTAAAGTCAAATCAATATTTATCCGTACACCCAACTAGGATAAAATTATTATGTGTAAACCCAAGAAAAAATGTAAAGATTGCATCAACTCAATCGGGTATATGTTTGTGCATACATTTCTGACCTTCACTTGTTAATACAATATTTGTGCCTAATGATTTTCAGTGGTAATTATTAAGAATTCCTGTGCAAATTTCGAAACATTTATCACATTCCGAAAAAAATCAACAGCGAATAGAAAAACTTCACGTGAGAGTTCCGTGGAGATTTCGATGGGTTCCCCTATATCGATGAAGGAAATTCAGGAAAATTTCTTGAATTTCGTTTTTGTAGTGAAATGATAGCCTTTCGGTATAACTTTGTTGTATGAGAAAGGCATAAAGATATATTTGGTTACTAAATTAGACAAAATATCATGAAAAAATGAGTTTCATTGGGTTCTGAGATGATTATACACAGAAAAAAATTATGAAAACTAATCAGCGCGTAAAAAATACAGACGCGGAAAATTACACTATTCTGAGCATACATGAATCTTTTCCATCAATTTCACCCTAAATGTATGCAATTTGTATAGCATTATACCACTTAATCGAATAAATAGTGGCATAATGCAATACAAATTGCATACATCCAAGCGAAATATCGTTTAAAATTACGCTCTTTTTGGCATTCCCTTTATGTGCATTACTTTCGTGTAAATTTCAACAACTTTTTCTATCTGTGTAACCTTCTCACTGATCTAGTTTCGGATAAAAAAAACATTTAAAAAAATATTCCAATTAAGGGCTAAAAGTTTTTCTAAAAAAATCTTGTCCTAGCGACGCGTCTCGTATACGTGTGCACGACTACATTTGATGCTAGATACCTTGCGCGGACGTGACGTTCGCGCAACTTGGAAAAACATTAAGTGGGCATCGTCACTAAGCAAAAAAAAAATTTTTTTAGAAAACTTTTTTCCCTGAAAGTGGACATCTTGCGATACACAATAGAGATGGTCAGGTTTCACATTTCGCAAACCCGGACCCGACCCGAACCCGAAATGAAAAATCTTATCAAACCCGAACTCGAGCCGCACCCGACAATTTTTACTTTCGTAAACCCGTGAACAGACCTCTACCGACGGGGCGACGATCCCCGCCGGTGGGCCGCGCGGCGGCACTGGATTTTTCGAATAAAAATTAAAACACCACTCAGTTCGGTGGTACAAAATAAGACCCTTTATTAACTTCCATTTAACTTACAGCTAACCTACTTTATGTTGACAATTTTCTCTCTCTCTTTACTTAATGACTCTCTCACACATAACGGTTCATTTAGAACCTTGCCAAGTGCTGTATTTTGCTTATAAAGCAAGTAAGCGAACTTAAACAACAAAACCCTGTTGCTGGGCGCAAAACTCTTTTCTAGAGCGGGTCGGTGCCAAGGTTAACTGACTCCGCATAAAAGATTGTGACGAATCCCCCTGAAGGAATTTAAGTAGTTGGGGTCGTCACACCCGTACCCGACCTGAACCGGAACTATTTAAACCCGAGCTGGACCCGAACTATTTTTTGCCGGAAAACTCAAATTAGAATTTCCATGGCTAATAAAAGTAAGATACACTTACTTTTATTAGCCATGCAAATTCTATTATTGATAATGAGGTTGTTTTGTTGGCCAACCTGATATCGAAGCTCACATTCATGAATGAAAAAAAATTGGAAAAAACAGTGATTTTTGAATAATTCTAAAATACAATAGAGATTGCTGACGTTTACTCACTCTTCTCTTTCAATCGAATGGGGAGGATGGGATTTGTTTTTGTCCGAAGCGTTTCCCGATGAAAACAAATTCTATCCACTCTGTGCGCGTGCAAGAGAAAGATGATTAAACGTCAGCAAGCCTTATGTCTGATCAGGTCAATTTTCAAAACAATGGAGCTGACTTCCCTGTCAGATGCAACTTGTTACGAGTAAAGGCTCCCCCAGACCTAAGCGATTTCATCACCGCGACGGCGACAGCTAGTCGCCGCGTTTCTATCGTTCGGTCGCTGCCGGCAATGTTCTTTTTCCGCTTCCATACCAACGGCGACAGAATCGCTGTCGCCAAGCGATATAATCGCGTCGCGACTGTCGCATCGCGTGTGTTTGGGGGAACCTTAAATCAGCCAATGCAAAGTTACAAAAAGTGTGCAATGCCCATCTGTACACATACACACATATACACGCACACACAAACATCCATCAATCTTAACCATTGTGCAACGGTGGTAGGTCATTTGGCATAATGTCGTTTGGCATAAAGGTCGTTTGGCATAATGGTCATTTAGCATAATTGTTATGTAATCATCGATTTCGGAACTTATGCGTAATGTGTTCAATTATTTATAATTATAAGAGAGATTCTTTGAATTGTTTTGTTTTGAATTAAAGATTGTATCAAATCACTGCTTGAAGGAACGTTGGTAGATTCCATGAAATTTTATTATCGATCTTTTCCACATAACATCCTTTTACCTCTGGGTCAGTAGCTAGATCGTCGTTGACTAAGACAAACTACGAAAGACGGAAACTCGAATGGCAAAATTGTAAGTGCTCAGGAACAAAAATTATTTTATAAGTTATTTCTACAGGAGATATTATCATCTCTTCCCATTATCATTTTCCCAGTATATGACAAAGGAAGATACGATTTCTTTTTTCAAATAATACATTTGCCCGGCATAACACAAAGGAGAATGTGTATGGTTCTTATTATCAATGTATGCATTTATTCAGTTAAAGGAAAGGGAAGATATAATTCCTTCTTTCAAAGAATGCATTTACTCGGCAAAAGGCAAGAGAGGATATGATTCATTTGAAGAATTAAGGCAATTGCTCGATTTAAGGCAAGGGATGGTATGAACCCTTCTTTCAAAGGATGCATTTTCCAATCAGAAGGCAAAAGACGATATGGTTCCTGCTTTCAATTCAGGCATTTGCTCAGTTAAAGGCAAGATAGAATATGATCCTTTCTTTCAAAGGGTGCAATTGCCCGGCGGATGGCATAAGACGATATGATTCCTTCTTCTTATTCAGGAATTTGCTCAGTTTATGACGAGGGAAGATATGATCCCTTCTTTCAAAGAATGGCGAAAGTTCCAGCAGAAGGCAAAAGATGATATAGTCCCCTCTTTCAATTCAAGTATCTGCTCAGTTCAATGCAAGGGAAGATATGATCCCTTTTTTCGAAGAATATATCTCCCAGCAGACGGCAAAAGAAGATGTAGTTCCTCCATTCAAAGAATGCATTTACCCGGCAAAAGTCAATAGAGGATATGGGTCCTTCTTCCAACCCAGGTAGTTGCTTGGTTTGAGGCAAGAGATGCAAGGGATGGGCTTCTTGCAAAGTATGCATTTTCCTGGCAGACGGCAAGAGACGATATGGTTCCTTCTTGCAATTTAGGCATTTGTTCGGTTTGAAGAGAGGGAAGTGATGATCCCTTTGTTCCGAAAAATTCCTTTGCGCAGCAGAAGCCAAAGAGGATATGAATTCTTCACTCGTTTCAAGAGGATATGAATTCTTCACTCGTTTCAAGCTCGGTTCAATGCAAGAGAAGATATGGTCCCTTCTTTCAAAGGATGCATTTGCCCGGCAGATGGCAAAACACGATATGGTTCCTTCTTTTAGTTTAGGAATTTGCACGGTTCAAGGCGAGAGAAAATATGGTCGGGGTTCTGCCAAATCGCACCAAGCGGCTTTTTGACTGACTTGTGATATTTTGTTCCTAAAAAGAAAACGGAAATCATTGTAAATGATCCCTTCTTTCAAAGATCGCAGAAGGTCCACCAGAAGGAAAAAGATGATATAGTTCCTTCTTTCAATTCAAGCTTTTGCTCGGTTCAATGTAAGGGGAAATGTGACCCCTTCTTTAAAAGGATGCATTTGTGAGGTTTAATGATTGATTTTGAAGCATGCATCAGTCCTGTCTAAGAAGAGAACACATGGCCCTAGTGTTGGGTCGTGACCCTCCAGCCTGTGTAAATCTTATGGAAACTATGGCCTAGTAGAAGGCCTGGAGTTCCATAATGCTGTATATAAATAGACAGCTTGACAAATAGAAGATTACCAAAAAATATTTCTTCTCCTTAAAAAAATATAGGGCATGAGAGAATACGAATTCTTTTCCTAATAAAAGGGAGAAATGAACAAGTTTTCTGGCATACACTTACAAGAAAAACAAAACTTGCTGGTAGTGTTAACATTTGAAACTTTCCCGTTTTGTGGGAAGTTTCTTTATTCTTAGCTAGTCGACTCGTCGAGCTTCGTCTCGCCTAAAATAATTAGTTAGCACAATCATCTATTTTGTTTGAATGTTTGCTCTGCGATTCGATATCGTTTTGAAGAGTAAACGTCAAAACTTCTTTTTCTTCCACATTCCAAAGTGGGTTCCATTTGCTTGATTAGTTTTCGAGTTATGCAAAAATTAAAGTTTCACTTGTATAGGAGCCCCACCCTCCAACCCCCCCTTCTTGAGCAGGGAGGGTCTAGAACTAGCATAGAAACATTTCTTGTCTTCAAAAACCTCCACATGCCAAATTTGGTTTCATTTGCTTGATTAGTTTGCGAGTTATGCAGAAATATGTTTTTCATTTGTATGGGAGCCCCCACTTCTAGAGCAGAGAGGGGCATCGATCTATCTTAAGAACCTTCCCCGGCCCAAAAAAATCTCCGCATACAAATTTTCACGCCGATCGGTTCTGTAGTTTCCGAGTCTGTAGGGGTCAGACAGACAGAAATTCATTTTTACGTTATAGATTAACCACGCCGTACAATCCTGCTTCCAATTATCATGTATTGCCCATATGGTGGAAACAACGTAGCTGAATGGCTCGACAAATCTTACTTATTAATCACACAGTTCAAATAACAATTATGCCAAATGACCTTATGCCAAACGACCATTATGCCAAACGATTATTATGTCAAACGACATTATGCCAAACGGGGTACAATCTGTGCAACTGCCCGGCAGCTGCTGTGGCAATCGGTCTTTGAGTCAGAGACTGCCGTTGCTATTCTTGCAGACCCGTCTCCCTGCCAACATCAGCAACTGGCTAACGGACGCACAATGGCGGGCCCTCATACAAATCCCGGACAAAACCTGAGATTGCGTTCAAAACTTCACCACAGAGTAATTTTGAAACGTTGAAATCATTTTGAGGTTAAAATGGTTATCCGACATACTTTATGCTTTCCAAGGGCATCGGCAAACCCAGGTCCTAGGATCTAAAACAAATACAGCGTCCTCATTCTAATATTGCACCAGTCAATTTCGCGCTTTGGCGCAGCTTTGCACAATTCACCAAACCAACCACCGGAAAGTAGACAAAAAACTCAAAGGTGCAGCCCAATCGGGTTGTACGCAAAGGTGACGTAGGACTACGTAGCTATACGAAATGGAGTTTTTTTTTTTCAAATTCCATCATAATTTGTGTCAATTTATTAGCATTGTGCAAACTGCTCGGAGGTCAACCGAATCAAGAAACTGAAAGTAGCTCCCAGTTGGATGAACCAGCAGTGGAAAAGGAACGACTTATCGGCCGCATAGCCACTGAAGCCACTCGTCTATCTTTCAGTGGATACCTTCAGGATCCTAGAAGACATTATGCTCAAAAATGTCCGGAACAAAGGAAAAATAAGCAGAATCGGAGGTGGCGCGAAACCAAACACAAATATATTAATTTGCAACGTTCGACTTCCGCCAGCGATGGTAGCGTACATGCATCGTTTACAATAGCGCTGGTGGCAAAGTGAGCGGGACTTCAAGAATAAATTACAAACAGTCCTTTTCAGGACTTAAACTATTTATCCAAAAAGAGGTTTTGATCGTTGGGAAAATTGTTTACCCAGACAAACAGACTGTTCGGCTGTTTAAACGACAATGACGGTTTTGGAAAGATTTATTGTTTTTAATAATGCGCCATTTGAAAAACTAAGGCAGCTAAACGACATTTTTCACTATGGTGGCGTCTTCATCGATTTGGCCGTCGTCGACGGAAAGTGAAATTTTCTGACAAGATTCTTTGGTTTTGTTTCGTTAGTCATTAGAAATAATCAATTTTTCCGGGTTACCATCGTTTGGCGACGACAAGAAGTTGCGTCGGAGGGAGATGATGCAATGAGTTTGTTCAAATGGATGGCGTCCTCAAGCAACCAAAAGTTCACATTTTACTTAAATTTGTTCCTAACCGAACCAATAAGTTTACTCTTGGTTCACATCGAAATCCAAACACCTTAACAGAACTTCAAAGTTCAGTTTTGCGCTCCAGCCATACAAAAAATTACATCCCATCTCATAACGAGCGTTCGGAGAATGACAAATTCTAAGAATCCTATGAAATTTTCTCGCCAAATTCTGAATTTGGTTATGAGTTATGGTTATTTATCTTAGATGCGTATTGTTGCGAGAAATAATCAGACTGTTGCAGAAATTTGACTCAAGACGAAGTTTCTTCATATTACCAAACATTATCTCTTGGCATCTGTGTGTCCGAGCGACGTTCACCGATGGGTGGTTGCTGTAGAAAGTTTCCACTGAGGTGGCGTCTTCATTGATTTTATACAAAAGCCACCATTTTATACAAAAGAAGGTTGATCCGACTATCCGAAATAAACTTTCTTCAAAGTGCAAAACTCAATCGTAAATAGCGAATTTGATAGCGCGTCGGAGGGAGATGATGCAGTAAATTTTAATGGATGGAATCACTAACAGCAACCAAGCTGCCACGCCAAACCCGATGCCATCGGAACAGTCCATTTTCGCAATTAACTCTTTCTTTTCATAAAATGTTGGTCCTGAGAAGAACCAATTTTTCTTTTCCCAATGCTCCTTTCCAACTAGCTGACACCACAATTTGTAATAAATTTTCAGCATCGGCACTGGCGGTGCGGGATCGCTACAGTGCTATTTTTATGGTCAACTCTTTCTTCATATGAAATGCTGGTTCGTTGAGGTTGTATGACCTGCAGCAACACATCGAGCACCACCACCAGTGCGATGGATTTCCTTTGAAAATATTATTAGCGCTTTGATGCGTCTGCTCTGCGTGAAACATTGTTCAAACTGAGGATTAGATCCAAACCCGCAAGTGATTGATTTTTGATGTCTTTGCTAGTGATGCATGTACGTGATTGGTTGGTTGACCTATTTCTAAACTTTTTATCAATTATCGATAATAAATAGTCGTAAAATCAGTATTTTCAGATAAATACAAAGAAGCGTTGACTCTTCCTTGATCGAATGGTCTAAAAAAAATGGAAATCCATCGAGAAACGGCTTAGATATTAAAGTTTAAAGTCTATCATATTTTCGTGACGGTACCCAATTTTCGCAATCATAAAGTGTACCCCAATATAGAAAACACAGACGTAGTCCTACGTCAAAAAATAGATTTTAATACATAATACTAAATCTTTTCGAATCTTTCCCAAAACAGTTAGGCCAAATTTCATTTTCCCTTACATATTTGATCGGGAGACAGTTTACGGAATGAACTTCAACAAGACACCAGAAATTTAATTTACAAGCTACAATCAAAAATTTTTGGAACTAGCTCATTCAATATATATGTTAAATTAAAAAAATATAGGATTCACGAAAGTCACGATGAAAAATTTGAGGTTTTGTCCGGCTTTCCGCCACTGTAGAGCGAGTCCAAGTCAGCGGAAATCTGCTCTGTGGTTGCCAAGATTCAGCAATCTGCTATGGTGTATAGCAACCTAGGTTGAGGAATTCCTGTTAGGTCCGTGGGTAGATGACCTCTAACTTTGACAGCGAAGCTTTCACCACAGCTTTGGAACTGGAGGCTAACACCGAAATTCTTACCGGGGATGCGCTGACAGCTGATCTGTGGGAAACTGTAGACCTCAAGCGTACTGGTGAAGCGCTGCGATTGCAGAGCTTCCGTCAATTTGTCTCAGGGCTAGACGAAGGATGTAACGAGCTCGCTCTGATCAAGAGAGGTATGAACGCCGCTTATCGTTCAAAGCTGCAAAACTAGCCTTTATGGCGGTAGAGAATGTTTAGATAACCTTTACCAGAACAGCAATGATAATTCCTAAGGAGATGCTTATATGATAGCTATGGCGCTATGGTCGCTTGCAAGTTTGAAGTGCATTATCTAGGTACTTTTTCCCGTTATATGTCACAAGTCTCAGTACCGCAAAGTGCGGTTGAAGTGGCATTGGTGACGAACGAAAAGTTTCTTGTGGTGACTAAATCCATAGATAAGAACAAAGCTGCGGGGTCTAATGGAGTGTCATACTTTGCTTTAAAGGTAGCGATCATATCCTGGTCCCGGTGTGCTATGGAACGCTCTGTATGTCCGTGTTTCGAGACCGAACATTCCTTTTGGTCTTTTGATCTTTGGCTTTGCCTACGACTTAACGCTGCCCTGGAAGTTTACGGATAGTCGATTGTTGAAGAGTAATTGACGGCGGCCCACGCTATCACCATAGTGGATGAATGGATGAGCTCTAGGTAGCTGGGTCTAGCTCACCATAAGACAGAGTTGGTTGTTGTTAAAAACCGTAAGACGGTACAAGAAGCGGTGGTTCGCGTGGATGACTGCACGATTAGTTCTGAGCGGTACGTGGAACTCTTGGGGCTAAAGATCAACGATATGTTGAACTTCGTTAGCTACGTCGTCTATGTTGCAGGAAAGCTTCAACAGCTATTGCGGCATTATCGAGGATGATGCCCAATAGCTTGATGATGAGCTGCAGCTGATGTAGGTTACTAGCTGACGTTGCTGTATTTGCCCTCAGATACGGTGGCTGATGTCAACCTTTTGTTAGCGTCAATCGTAACCTTCAAAAGCTGGAGAGTACACATAGGTTGATGTGTGATACCAAATTTGATGACTATTGGGCTAGACTCTGAGTATACTCCAAGTTCCACTGACGTCGCAACCTACCTCGCAATTGACTTCTTGGGTCATTATGGATTCAATAGGTTGGATATTGAAACAAAACCTGGGGTCGTCACAAAGTTTCTGATGCAAAACATGTCCTCAGATGAGCAGCATTTTATTTTGAACAGTCTTCTGCATGTTTCCTTGAAGATACAATGAAGTGACAAACAATTTTGTTGTCCCAGAATCGATGCCAAAAGGCTGAGCCGGGGAGATCCAGGATCTCGTGTAGTGCAAGTCTTCTAAATCAGCAGTGTTTCCAAAGTCCTTAATCGTCAAAACTAAATGTTTAAATTAATTACTAGAAGCCCTCTCTACATGAAAAACGGCAAACCAAAAAACGAAAAACGGTAGACAGTTTCACCCTTGAAAAAGGCCGAAACGTCGGGCAAAACAAAACTCATCGTTTTGAATACATAAGACTGAGAAAGCCAAAAAATTCCAGAATTCTAGGTAAGGATCTCAAAAGTAAAACATGAGTATCGCTAGTGTCCAATCTACGAATTATACCGTAACAATGTTAATGCTAAATGCCATGCTATTAGAGTATCCATGTTGAGAATGTTCCGGTCGATCGTAGCACGAACCTTAGACTAAGAATCGGCTCGGTGATTGGCATTTAGGATGGCAGCAATGACATAATGATCCTGCTGAAAGTCAGTTTGACGACGCCCTCCAGCAGACAACAGTTGATGTTCCTTCGAGAAGCGATGACAACACCTGCTCTCCTGGTTTGGAAGGGTAATGTTCATCCGGATTTCGTATGGTCGAATAGTGTAACTTGTGATGTATCATGATCTGTTTGTATAGTCCTAAAAATCTAGTCAATCTAGTGATGTTGAAATTATTCCGGTTTATTGTGGAGGGAGTTTGGAACTCCAATTTTTGTCACTCCAGTTTTTAATTTAAGATCGATAGGAGACTGCACCATCATTACAGGTTCCACAATCAGGCCTTTCCGATTGCCACGATTTAGCTCTGGATGCGACGATAAACAAGTCACTACCGCACTTCCAATCGTAGCAGCAACTTATGCGTGCGTATTAGTTTTCCTGATGGATATCCAGCATTCCATCGCAACTGCTATCGGGCTTGCATCATCGCATTAAAAAAGGTCCTCATCCTGTGCTGCACACTCGGCCCTTAGAAGGAGTTTTCCCTTTTGTGGAAGAAATGCACTCCTCATTAGAGAAGTCGAGAAATTCTCGTCAAAACAAGTTTGAAGTGATCATTAAAATCGATTCCGGTGGGAATCGTTGCCAAGGAACTCAACGCATCATCGTCGAGAAAATTGCGCTGCAACAACAACTCGCAGAACAAACTTGTACGCCATTGCCGCACGAGCCCAAGAGAGGGAAGCGACTTGCTGCGGCTTCTGGCACTTGATATGGATAATTTCGAGGAGTGAAAGTCCACAAAAGGAAGTCGGAATGATGACGGTGATTCAATTACGGTTCTAACAAGGGGATTTTCGGTTTTACTCTGACTTTATTTGCGCTGGCGGACGTACACCTCTAATGGGATTCGTTCGTAAGACCGGTTTATGAGCGCACTTCTCACTAACGGCAATTGACGCTCGGTTGTGGACTTTTACTGCACGATTTTAATATCCTTACAAGATGCTGGCTTTCATTGCGCATTTAAACTGAGAAGGAACACTGTAAACTGCTTTGGAGATTCAAACTTGCTATTCCAAGAAGCACGCACTTCTCGCAAAACTCTTGAAAATAAGATGACATTTAGAAAGTTACATTCTAAATGCGTGTCTGTTTTTTATAATATTTTATAAAGTGGAATTGGATGTAACTAGGATCTAATTAATTAAAAAAAGAAGCAAAATATGGCGGTTTGAAGCACCCGTCAGAGTTTCCAGAAAATATAATATATTTGTGTTGCCTTAATAACTATTTAACATTTGTATTTAGGTACAGGAGGGGGCCCATTTCTCTGGTCTCTTACATCTTTTGTGATTGTCCTGTTGGTGATTGGTGATTAGTGTCCAGTGATAATGTGTAACAGTGTGATAATGAAGTGTGAGTGTGACAACGACAAGTCGTAAAACAGACTTAGCCAAGATCAAGGGAAGCATTTCAGTTGTATTCTTCACGTTATTTGGAACTATTTCTCCAACATGGTCCTCCAAGTAACACGACTCGGTAGCAAAAAAAAATCAAAAAAGATCAGGTACTGTAAATTTAGGTGAATTTGATCACGTTTTAGTTAAAAGCTAGATACATTGGCGAGCTGATGTTTTTCCTATTTATTACATTTTAGTAAGGAGGAAAGTGGTTCATAACGTGAAATTTATGTTGGTTTTTGCTAAAACACATTTCTTAGTATCCTTTACTATGCAAAACTTCCTAAAGATATTTCAATTATAATATTAGATTCTTCTCGAATACGACTGTTATTGGAATATGAAAGCCATACTGGATTGTCATTATGAGGGAAAGTCTAATAAACATTCCGTAAATCCTATTCATTTACGTTTTCAAACATTCACATCATAATTTGCCATCCTCATAATTTATACTTATTTATAATTCCTTATCAAAATTATATTTACTCTTCAAGTGTAGCATCATTCATAGCATCCAATCTACTCTTCTGATCGATTTAACCCGAATTTACGGTGGATGCTGGAGCGTTCGAGCCTGTTGAGCTGGCAGCAAACGTTGGAAAATTTATCCCGTGCCTGCTCAAAGCCAGCATCTTTTTCCTTGGATGAAGTATGAGCAGTGAACTATGGGATGTTTAAATTGAATCTGCTGATAGTTTTTTCTCATCTTCAAATATTTTAATTTTCATGTGCAATGTTAAACAGTTGACATAATATTTAACATAATTTTTAGTGAATATAAAATCAATTCAAAGATTTTAACTTCTTTTCATATTTTTTATTGTTTTTTTTTTGTTCACAAAAATGTCTTTAAGAAATTTGAAATCTAAAATGCACTTGACAACTATTTTATCACTTCTTTGACCGCCTTGCATTCCATAGTGCAACAGTTTGGCTAAGAGGTTGTTGATTCTTTGCCCAGCTTCGTCTCATCGGATCCCCTTTCGGTTCTCCTGCGCTTCATCCGCATCACTCGCAATTGGCTTTATTTGTTCATGTGCCAGGGGTCGTCTTCCGTATTTAGTCGAGTGCAGCAGCTCGCTCAAAGTTCTGGCCGGTGTCCAATAAAAATGTTTGATTACTGCTGTTGAAGAAGGGCGTTTGTCGTCGCTGCTGCTGCCGTCATTGTCGCCACGCCAAGTCAAGCCCAAGCAAATGCAATGCATGGGCAACCAACAGGTTTTCTCCACAGCTCGATGGGTCGGAAAAAATGCAATATAAATGCAGCAGCTCAAGGGCCCAGCAGAACGGTGCGGTCGTGTCGAGTGCTTCCCGAGTGCAGGGAAGTGGGGCAATCAAGTGCATCCAGTCGGAATGAAGCTTGTTTCTTTTTGTGATATCTGTAATGAATAGCAATGCAACATGATACCAATCGAAGTGTCATATCGGTCAGTTCTGTAATGGTAGAAGGTTGATGTTTTGTTACGTAATCGGTAGATGTTTTACAAATAAACTTGAATATCAGCTCAATTGCAGCAATTTGAACTAAGCATTTTTTTCTGTTTATTTTCAGGTATGTCATGTTGACCAATACGAGTGAGTCGGTGGTAACAACACAATCAATCAGTAAGGAGTAATATATTGCCTGTCGACCAAAACAAATCTGAAATGACAAAACTTCTGTTTTTGCATTTCGAAACGAACATTTTAAACATTCTTTCCAAGGCCAATCAAAGGGTCGTAAATTTTTTTCATTATGCGGATTATTGAAAAAATTAGAGTTTCTTTTGAAACGTAAGTAATATCGATTTGAAAATATCAAAAAATATTTAAAATTTCGATAAAAATGTAAAAGTATATTTAATAGAATATATGATAAGAAACCCCATCCCCGGCATAACATGCGTAAAGCTGCATTGTTTAAGCAGCTTTACCTGAATGTTTTAGTCCATGCAATATTCCAATGGGCTTATCACCTGTTTAAAAATAAGTAAACCTTGCTCATCCTATTTTTAAAACGCCATTGAATGATATAAAGTATCGAGGGCCAGCACTTATTTTAGTCACTCTGTTTGCTTTTCCGGCATACTTCAGGTAACCTCGGCATGTATTTCAAAACCAATTTTCTCTCGGTTTCTTAATCTCGCGAAACGATAAAATGTGACAAAAACATATCATGGTGAACAGGCCATGACGTTTTTGTGAGAAAAAAATGAGCATAGCCAGAGTTTCTCATATTTTGATTTTACTAAGTTAGAGTTCAAATAATTTGATAAAATAAGCCTAAAATCGAAGAGCATAACGGAGCCATTTGTGTTAACTATATAAACTTCGATCAGTATTTGACACATCCATGCACCTGAAAATTGTATACATTCAGTCTCCTCTTTTTCTTTTTTTTTTTGTATCTTTATTAAAGAGACTTTCAGCCCGAGGCTGGCTCGTCCCGAAGTCTCCTCTTAACAAATACTATATTTATAACTGGTTATATGAATGTATACTGCCGGTACTTGCATATCAGTCCCATATTGGTTTTTCGCATACTGAGATAATAGCCGATGAAGTCTCAAAACGCATTTTCCATGCAAAACTTCAAAAAAATCTAATAAATTCAAATATTCTGCGATTTGGTTGAAATTTTGCAGAGTCATTCATCATTCAATGAGTTAATGCAAAACGATTCAAATCGATGGAAATATAATTGAATTTTAAGCAATCTACTTATGTAAATTATTAATGGGACTGGTATGCGGGTACATACAATATGGGACAAGATTGGTTTGATATTTTTTCACATTTCTCCCGAACAAAGTTTCATTTTTTATCATGTTATTTGGAAGTATGATAAAATTAAATGCTATTCACGGTATTAACTCAAAAGTGACGGAAACCAAAATGGGACTGATATGTGAGTAGCGGCAGTATACGTGTGACAAAATATCTAAATAATGTTGCAATCTTTAACTCTATTGGAATAGTTCTTGATTTTTTTGTTCTAAGAGAATCAAGATGCGAGTTTGTTTTGATTTGTTTTCAAATGCAAACAAAACATAAAACAACAAAGTATAGAGAACATATTCATTTTTTTTTTAAATTTTTATATTGAAATCCTTCGTTTGCCAGTGAAACAAAAGCCGATTTTATTGTATATTACATTACGATTATTTAACCCCTTTTAAATACACTGGAAATGTTGAACACCTCAACGTTCTCCAAGAACAGTTTCTTATTTTTTAATCTAGAATTTTGGTTTTTCAGCAAAAAAAATTAATTATTGTTCAGCACATTTTTTGCATCACATGTACAAAGGTTAATCGGTAGCACAAAACGACAATGATTATGGGATAAAAGCGATGGATAGTAAACCAAAATGCATTAAAATATGACAATATAAGAATAGGAATACCTGCAAAATTGTATTCGTCATAAGTGTTCCATGAAATGTTTATTTAGTTTGTATCGGTCTTGTTTATTTTGGAGGAAGGGCCATTTGGTCGAAGCCCACAAGGCCGAAAGTTGTTTGGTCGAATATACTATTTGGCCGAACAGAGCATTAGGCCGAAAGTCATTTGGTCAAAAGGGTCATTTGGCCGAATAGGACATTTGGTAAAATAGAAGATTTGACCGAAAGGAAATTTGGCTGAATAGGTCATTTACTCAAATGGAAAATTTGGCAAAATAGGACATCACTTCTAACTACTGATTATTGCCTATACTATCGATGCTAAGACTTCTGCGAAAATTGTCAACGACTGGACTTATTTCCTCATCCTAGTAATATGTATATACGCCTCGACGTTAACTGTCAGACTGAATAAATGAGGTGAGGTTTTTTTTTTCGAACCTTTAACTTATGTCAGCCCCAGTTAAACTGCTTTTTCACCAGCTTCATTTTCACAGATGGTCGGATGAATCTCACAGGCAAGCGCCCTTATTGCGTCATTGTGTAAGTTGTCGAATAGGTTTGGTTTGTAAAACGTTTCATTCAATCACTATATGCCTTGACTAACCTACACTAGACCTCCACCCTCGACTACCTATAATATTTTCTTAGCTCTTTGAGGAATGCAGCAATTTGACAAGTCATCGGAAAAATAATCAATACAATCCTAGAAAAATCGTAGCAATCATGCGTTTCATATTGAGCTGAGAGATAGTAACTGAGCAAATAATTTTAGCTCAGGAGTCTAATCAATTGCAAAGTACTCAATACTTATCGCTACTTACTTCTTCTCATTTTTTACAGTGAGAGGTGAGAAATTAGGAGTGAGAAGTGAGACGCCCGAATTCACATTCTTAATTTCTCACTACTCACTGTGAAAAGTTAGTAATGAGACGCCTCACCGCCCACTTCGGACTACTCAATTTAACAATGAGAAGTGAGAAATGAGACATCGCACTCCTCACTTCTCACTACTCAAAAGTGAGTAGTGCGAAGTGAGAAGTGAGTCGTTTCACTACTCACTACTCACTTCTTACAGTGAGCAGTGAGAAATAAGAAGTTAGTAGTGAGACGTCTAAGTTCTCACTTCGCTATACTCACTTTTTACAGTGAGAAGTGAAAAATAAGGAGTGAGAAGTGAAAGTCTCACTTCTCACTCCTTATTTCTCACTTCTCACTGTAAGGAGTAAATATTATGAAGTGAGAAATGAGACGTCTCACTACTCAATCCTCACTGTGAAAAGTGTGAAACGCGAAGTGAGTAATGAGAGGTATCACTACTCACTTCGCGCTTCTCAGTTTTTACAGTGAGAAGTGAAAAGTGAGAAATGAGAAGTGAGATGTCTCACTTCTCACTTTGCACTACTTACTTTCCACAGTGAGAAGTGAGACGTCTTACTTTTCTCACCTCATTTCTCACTTTTCAAATGACCTATTCGTGCAAATGTCATTCTCGGGGCCTATTCAGCCAAATGATCTGTTTGGCCAAATAATCTATTCAGTCAAATGTCGTATTCGGCTAATTGTCCTATTCGGCCAATTGTCCTACTCGGCCGAATGTCCGAATCTCGCACTTAGTATCATAAGAGCGTAACCGCATTTATCGGTTTCTCTTCGTCGCCTAACGAGGATTTTATTGTTTCGCATGATAAAGGGTGGGTGCGACTTGCTCCAGAAGCTACAATCACGGTTATAATTTCTAATCTAGCTCAGTTATTAACGAAACAAAAAATCGATTAAGAGAGATCGATTAATGCAGTACACCCTTATGATACTAAGCGCGAGAAATTTCCTATTCCGCCAAATGTTTTTTTCGGCCAAATGGCCTTTTCAGGCTAATGACTTTTGGCCAGTTGGTTTCGGCCTAATGGTTTGTTCCACTTAGTGGCATTCGGCCAAATGGGTTTCGACTAAACGACCCTATTATGTCGATCATTTCAAAATGTGGTTTGCAATTTAACGGTGATCTTGTTCAACAATAAGATAGTATAGCTCAACTATCGAGCATGACAACATATCATGTTTCTTGTTCTTATTCATAAGATTTGCAAAATAATTCGCTGTTTAAATCACGATAATAAAGTTTGAAACACGGAGAGCAAATATGGAACTGGAAACAAATGGTTCAGGTTTAGTCGATATGGTCCTTTGTTCGAAATATGTGTTCTACTGATTGTATGAATCGCTTTTATGGTTTAATTATATTTATTTAACGGCTACTCAGTCTTACAACTTACTTTACAACAAGTTTATTATTTACCCTACGTTTCGACACGAGAATTGTGTCTTTTTCAAAAACAGACAGACGGTTCAAGTTAGACTAAACATACGACGACTAACAACAGAAATATTTTTCCCTTGAAAAAGACACAATTTCTGTGTCGAAATGTCAGGTAAACTATAAACTCGTTGTAAAATTGTTATAAAACTTAATTTTTTTTTTATTAAGTGAAATGAGAAGTGAAATGTTCAAAATGAGAAGTAATGATGTTCTGCGAAAATTATCGAGAAAATATCCTTTTTTCGTCCACAGAAAAATCAAAACATATTAAACGGTCGAAAAAGCTATTTTAATGTGGCGAATATACCCAATATATGACAATAAGTGCAAAAAAACAGTTTCTTTTTTCAAAAATCGCTCTGTCGGAACCTCTAAATCATTTTTTAGAATCTTGGGTTGTTCTACGGAAATGCTCCAGGTGCGATTATCTTTCATTATCTTTGGCACCATGACTTTTCGAACATAGTGTTTTTAGACCACCCTAGTATATACCCAATTAGGTTCAATAAGCATATGAGAATAATATAAAATGAATTTTCTTGAACACGAAATGTTCAATGTACTCCAAAACGTTCTCAAGTTCAGCCCACGATATCTACCAGATCAGCCAAGTCTTTGCAATATCCCCATAACCGTCGTAAACCCAATTCGGTTCAAAAAGCATATGCGCACCATGTTAACTGAATTTTCTTCACCTGTCATAAGACGAGCTTATACAATCCCATTGAATTCCACCACTTAATTGTATATTGACAGATACGTATTTCGACCTCAAAAGTAAGGCCGTCTTCAGTGTCTCGTACTTGACTCGACTCGACAGGTGAAAACATTCCACTAAAAAGCTCAAAATAATTTTCTTATGAATTTTCTTGAATACGAGATGTTCAAGGTACTGCACAACTAAGGAAAGCAAATATTGTTAATATAGAACCACGAGTTGACATTGTTTCCTAGAACATCGACTCAATGAAGCTTGTGAAATGAATGAGTGAAATCCTATCGGCACAGTGAACCTACTGGCTCAGCGATGCACGAATACAGGACTTGGCTGATCGGATAAATCATATGTTCTAAACTCTAAGACCTCGGGGCCCTCCTTAGCCGTGTGGTAATACACGCGGCTACAAAGCAAGACCATGCTGAGGGTGGCTGGGTTCGATTCCCGGTGCCGGTCTAGGAAATTTTCGGATTGGAAATTGTCTCGACTTCCCTGGGCATAAAAGTATCATCGTGTTAGCCTCATGATATACGAATGCAAAAATGGTAACCTGGCTTAGAAACCTCGCAGTTAATAACTGTGGAAGTGCTTAATGAACACTAAGCTGCGAGGCGGCTCTGTCCCAGTGTGGGGACGTAATGCCAATAAGAAGAAGAAGAAACTCCAAGACGTTTTGGAGAACCGAAAAGAATTATTTTCAGGACATTTTTGAATTCAGGACTTTGTTAATCTGAACTCCATGATGTTTTGCATAACCATATTTGGCCTGTAGTATCTTGAAAAAGTAATGAGTGCAATCCTTTTGGCTCAACGGACCTGCTGGGATGTTCAGCGAAGCACGGATACATCGCTGAGGGCTTGGTGTATCAGGTAGATCACATGTTCTGAACTCCAGGACGTTTCGGAGAACCTGAAATAGTTAACGTTTATTCAAAACTCGATTAGTTTATGTATCATGATTATGCGGATAATTTTAAACATACATCTCGGTTTAGGACATTTTGTTTCTGGACATATTTTCTAATGCATTCGATATGAACAGTTTGGACGGCCTAGGACAAAAAAAACTTGAATGCCTTTTCTGTTCTTTCTATACTAGTTTTGGCAGGATCCAATGAAAAAAACCAAATTTGTACGTCAAATCTGCCCAAAAAAAAGTCGGCCTGAAAGGGTTAAACCCAACCAAAAAAATATCCCATTATTTTAGAGTTATTCAAATTAATTTAGTTGAAAATTAAGTTGGAATGTCTTCTAAGAGTAAAAGACCACGTGAACAGCCTTATTAAGTATAGAGGAATTGTCTGATTTCATTGCGGAACCTAAATGTTATTTTGGAAACTGCTTATTTGATACTTTTCACGAAGTACCGAAGCTGCTGGTTGAAACATTATTGGTTGCACTTTTTAAGTTGTAAAAATAAAATTACCCAGAAACTCTCGAAAGAGATTCATTTATTACCATCCAATAATTTTACATTTTTCCAAGTACTTCTCTTCATTCGATAGCAACATATCTCCCATGAACCACTCGAATATTTCAATGAAGCCTGGTCGAATGACTCATGATCCATGAAAAATTAATCCCACCGAACCAATGCAGCTGAAATGAAGCCAACCTATTATTTTTTTTCGGAAACACATTTTTAATCACACCAATTAATACAATGCACTGCTGCAGAGGTCTTCTTCATTATAAAAAAATATCAAACGAAAAAAAAAAAATTAAACCCAATCCCCAGTTTCGCGTTTCTCTATTTGAATTCGGACACGATTTCCGGTTCGCCAAAACTGCATAATGTTTCGCTGCGATTACCAAGGAGGAGAAGCGGCGGCTACACTAAAGACCTAGAGCGTGTGGCTACTCCCGCTTCGGGACCCGCCGAACCGAGTAATTATAAACCAACATCCGTGAAATTTTATTTCTCATTTTAATTTTAATTCCCGCACAATGGTTTTGGCGCTACCAACAGCCCTCCCCGTAACCCGAACCCGGCCAGCAGAGTGCAGTAGCATCAGCATCATAATCATCGGTTTGCCACCGAGTTCCTTCGGTGCTCCAGCGCAAACAGTGGTCGGGAGCACGCGAAGTTATTTCGTTTCATAATTTATATTTTTATTTCGGATTTCATAAATATCCTCTCAGGTGAGTGCCATATTTCCTGCCAAGTCTACTGCAGAGATTCGTGCGCGAAGTTAAAAATGTGGAATTGTTGTTTTGTTGGGTTCCAATGCAGAAAAAAGGTTAACAAA
This sequence comes from Armigeres subalbatus, assembly GCF_024139115.2. NCBI lineage: Eukaryota > Metazoa > Arthropoda > Insecta > Diptera > Culicidae > Armigeres > Armigeres subalbatus. The sequence goes on along the minus strand of NC_085140.1, from coordinate 353,556,068 downwards.
CTGTTGTTCTCTGCAAAGCTGCAAGCCGTATTCAAAAGTGTTGAATCAACAATAGCGACACTGGTTGGATCTTGGTAACCAATTCAATGCTTTTAAGTTTGTTTAGTTGCTGAGAACATTTTAGTTTCTTGTGAATAATCTACCAATGAATTAATTATTTTTGTCCAAAATCTAGAAGAGAGAGCTTTTTACTGATGAAAATAGTAGAAGCAAGTTTAATCTGCAGAAACCTTTCGGCAAAATCCGGCCCTGTGCGTGTTTATTCGAGACCTTTGGAAGTATTCAGTGGCCAAATTATGCAAATTATGATTATGATCATTAAGAAGTTTTCATAGTTAATTTAACAGAAATCCTATTTGTATTTCCATTCTTTGTTGCAAAATATTCACATGTAATGTCTTTGTTTTTTCCCCCTCAAACTCAGAAACACAACGGAAAACTTATCAACCGCATCCACGTTCGCTGCGGCTGTCAATCAAAACTCGTTTTATCCGATCGACCTTTGTTGGGCCACGACCCCAAATACACGACCTTCCAGTTTCCGACGGATCTTTCCCCGTCCGCACATGTGTTTCTCGTTGCTTGCGCGCATCGCATGGGCGGGCCATGGTATTGTCAGAGCAAATGTACAATTTGTTTTTAGCAACCGGAAAATAGATTTTTCATAGCAGGAAAATTTCCCGTCTTGTAACTGCGCTCAGCTATCAATCAAGCGAGACCTGTTTTTCGATTCCAGTCATTGCGCGTCGCGACATGGATCGTGGGTGCACACAGTTCATCAATTATGTTCGTCGAACCTATAGGAGTCTGGTGAGCACGAAGAGTTCCTGAAACTCCCAAAGTGATTGATGAAACGGAAAAATTCGGTGAAAAATGGATGGTCGTCGGCCGAAAACATACCGCCGTACGTCCGTACGTACGTTGTTGTCGTTGCCCTCTGTGATTATGGTGTAGAATAAATTTGCACTTTTCTGATTGATCCCTGATTGATGGAGTACCGTCGTGTTGCTCGGAAATCTCCGTTCATCGCTTCAGTGCATTTGAATCCGATTTAAATAATCTAACTTTAATTCGGTCAATATTTCTTGTTTGTTCAGTTCCTATTCCAGACGCAATGTTGCTGCTGGTTGAGAGGCTTTTTTCTGAATGTTTTCCCTTTTCACGCTTGGTTTGCCGTTTATGGGCTGGCAAAGCGGAGGTTGGAACCATTCCACGGAAGCGTTGTTTTCTTCCTTCATCATCCCTTGATGTTGGTTCCGTTCAGTTGGACCCGTTTTTACTTATATAAAACTTGGAACAAATACCTTAGGCAGTCATGTAGCTGTAATGGAATGAAATACCATTTTACCCCGGATGCCATTATATGAATGGATCCTTATACGACACAGTAGAGGTGTGCACCGCAACCGGGGGCATTTTTTTTAACATCACGTCGCCACTGATGTTTTTGTATCTGCGTGTTGCTGCTCAAAATATATCACTCCGCTGATTTACTTGTATTGAAAACACAACTTGTAGAGCTATAAATTTCAAGCCATCAAGCGTTGCACGTGTTAGCCTAATCAGTTTCACCGGAAAACCACGTTCAGACATTATCTGCCACAGCTTGTTTCTATTCACTGAATCGTACGTTGCCTTGAAATCAATGAACAGATGGTGAGTCTGTAAGTTGTACTTCCGGAATTTATCAAGCTCGGCTCTCGCGAAAACCTACCTGGTAATCGCCGAAGAAGGGCTCCCTCCTCATGTTGTCTTATTCTATTGAACAGAATACACGATGGAATTTTGTACGCCGTATTCAGAAGGGTGATGCCGTTGCAGTGAGCAGAGTATAAAATAATCGAAAATTTTTGGTGACGTCCACCTCTCTTCACTTGTCAACTCACTTCCAGATACATTCATAGTCGGCTCTGGACTGTCAATATTCGGTTGAATATTAGTCATTGAATATTTATGCACATTCTACAAATTGATAAATTATGTGAAATCTGAACACGTTCTAAATGAGTAAAGTAATTTATAACATAGAACTGAATCTGATTTTCATCCACGAGGCACTTTCAACGGTACACATCAATATAAACAATGCTAATTATGTTTTTTTCTGCACATAGCAAGCGCATTCAGTGACAGTCGAATGAATGAGTTGGTGGAGTAGTCATCTGACTATGTCATTCTATGTTTTGAATAATCATGCGATGTTTGTCAAAATTCGGACTGAAATTGCTTCATGAAGATGAATATTTGAGGCTCTGGCAGTGAGACCATACTGTTTTTTAGTTCATTTAGAACCGTTAAAACCTCATCCAGTGTTGGTGGATTCACAGCTTAACCGTCGTCGGTAATGTCCACCCCGCTTCTTAACATACCTTCGTTTTCACCGTTCAACAAACCCTCAAAGTGCGCCTTTCTCCTGGCTGCCACAATTGTCTTGTCTGTCAGCAAATCTCCTCACGGTCATTGCATATGGCAGGCACTGGTGCAGTTTTGTGCCAAGTGCTGTTAACAATTACGTAAATCTTCCACATATCGTTTCTATTGATGCTCCCCTGCGCTTTGACTATTACACTCTCTTCGAGCCGCCATATCTTCCTCTGTTGGACTTGTTGGACTCGATTCTCCCACAATTTGATTACATCGCCAGATTCGTTGGCATCTCCTAGTTTTTAGCCTAGCTTCTGGCGGTAATGCTTAGCAAACTCTTCAACTGCCAAGCGTTGGATATTGCAACGCATCGTTCTGTTATTTCGTGAATTCATAGCGCCGGATAGTCGCGTCCAAAATTTTGCAAATACAAAACTCTACAATTACGTCTGAGAAATTGCGATGGCATCTATCAGCTGATGGTCTATCTGTGAGCAAATATCGCGTGTTTCCAGTTTTTGACGACATTCTTACGTTTGAATTAGATATTCCTACGATTGCCATCCCTGTAGTCGGCGTTCAGAGAGACTGGCGACTGGACTGGACAAGCCTCCTTTCAAGAGGCCTGGAAGCCTCCTTTCAAGAGGCCTGGAAGCCTCCTTTCAAGAGGCCTGGAAGCCTCCTTTCAAGAGGCCTGGAAGCCTCCTTTCAAGAGGCCTGGAAGCCTCCTTTCAAGAGGCCTAGAAGCCTCCTTTCAAGAGGCCTGGAAGCCTCCTTTCAAGAGGCCTGGAAGCCTCCTTTTAAGAGGCCTGGAAGCCTCCTTTTAAGAGGCCTGGAAGCCTCCTTTCAAGAGGCCTGGAAGCCTCCTTTCAAGAGGCCTGGAAGCCTCCTTTCAAGAGGCCTGGAAGCCTCCTTTCAAGAGGCCTGGAAGCCTCCTTTCAAGAGGCCCTGGAAGCATCCTTTCAAAAGGCCTGGAAGCCTCCTTTCAAGAGGCCTGGAAGCCTCCTTTCAAGAGGCCTGAAGCCTCCTTTCAAGAGAGCCCTGAAGCCTCCTTTCAAGAGGCCTGGAAGCCTCCTTTCAAGAGGCCTGAGCCTCCTTTCAAGAGGCCTGGAAGCCTCCTTTCAAGAGGCCTGGAAGCCTCCTTTCAAGAGGCCTGAAGCCTCCTTTCAAGAGGCCTGGAAGCCTCCTTTCAAGAGGCCTGGAAGCCTCCTTTCAAGAGGCCTGGAAGCCTCCTTCAAGAGGCCTGGAAGCCTCCTTTCAAGAGGCCTGGAAGCCTCCTTTCAAGAGGCCTGGAAGCCTCCCTTTCAAGAGGCCCTGGAAGCCTCCTTTCAAGAGGCCTGGAAGCCTCCTTTCAAGAGGCCTGGAAGGCCTCCTTTCAAGAGGCTCAAGCCTCCTTTCAAGAGGCTCAGGCCTCCTTTCAAGAGGCTCAGAAGCCTCCTTTCAAGAGGCTCAGGCCTCCTTTCAAGAGGGCTCAGAGCCTCCTTTCAAGAGCTCAGAGCCTCCTTTCAAGAGGCTCGGGCCTCCTTTCAAGAGGCTCAAGCCTCCTTTCAAGAGGCTCGGAAGCCTCCTTCAAGAGGCCTCAGGCCTCCTTTCAAGAGGCTCAAAGCCTCCTTCAAGAGGCTCCCAGCCTCCTTTCAAGAGGCTCAGCCTCCTTCAAGAGGCCTGGCTCAGCCTCCTTTCAAGAGGCTCAGAGCCTCCTTTCAAGAGGCCTCAAGCCTCCTTCAAGAGGCCTCAAGCCTCCTTTCAAGAGGCTCAGAAGCCTCCTTTCAAGAGGCTCAGAAGCCTCCTTTCAAGAGGCCTCAAGCCTCCTTTCAAGAGGCTCGGAAGCCTCCTTTCAAGAGGCTCAAGCCTCCTTTCAAGAGGCTCGGAAGCCTCCTTTCAAGAGGCTCGGAAGACTCCTTTCAAGAGGCCTGGAAGACTCCTTTCAAGAGGCTCTGGAAGCCTCCTTTCAAGAGGCTCAGCCTCCTTTCAAGAGGGAAGCCTCCTTTCAAGAGGCTCCAGCCTCCTTTCAAGAGGCTCAAGCCTCCTTCAAGAGGCTCACGGAGCCTCCCCTTCAAGAGGCTCAGAGCCTCCTTTCAAGAGGCTCAGAGCCTCCTTTCAAGAGGGCTCAGGCCTCCCTTTCAAGAGGCTCCAAGCCTCCTTTCAAGAGCCACTCTCAAGCCTCCTTTCAAAACTCAGGAAGCCTCCTTTCAAGAGCTCAGAAGCCTCCTTTCAAGAGGCCTCAGAAGCCTCCTTTCAAGAGGCTCAGAAGCCTCCTTCAAGAGGCTCAGAGCCCCTTTCAAGAGGCTCAGAGCATCCATTCCAAGAGGCCTGGAAGCCTCCATTCAAGAGGGCTCAGAAGCCTCCTTCAAGAGGCCTCAAGCCTCCCTTCAAGAGGCTCAGAAGCCTCCTTTCAAGAGGCTCAGAGCCTCCTTTCAAGAGGCTCAGAGCCTCCTTTCAAGAGGCTCGGAAGCCTCCTTTCAAGAGGCCTGGAAGCCTCCCTTTCAAGAGGCTCAGGAAGCCTCCTTCAAGAGGCTCGGAAGCCTCCTTTCAAGAGGCTCAGCCTCCTTTCAAGAGGCTCAGGCCTCCTTTCAAGAGGCTCGGAAGCCTCCTTCAAGAGGCTCAGAAGCCTCCTTCAAGAGGCTCGGAAGCCTCCTTTCAAGAGGCCCGCTCAGAAGCCTCCTTCAAGAGGCTCCGGAAGCCTCCCTTCAAGAGGCCCAAGCCTCCTTCAAGAGGCCTCAAGCCTCCTTTCAAGAGGCCCGGGCCTCCTTTCAAGAGGCCCGGGCCTCCTTTCAAGGCCTCAAGGCCTCCTTTCAAGGCCTGGAAGCCTCCTTTCAAGAGGCTCAAATCTTCCCTTTCAAGAGGCTCAGAAGCCTCCTTTCAGAGGCTCGAAGCCTCCTTCAAGAGGCTCAGAAGCCTCCTTTCAAGAAGGCTCAGAAGCCTCCTTTCAAGAGGCTCAAGCCTCCCTTCAAGAGGCCCAAGCCTCCTTTCAAGAAGAGGCCCAGCCTCCTTTCAAGAGGCTCAGAAGCCTCCCTTTCAGAGGCTCGGAAGCCTCCTTTCAAGAGGCTCCAGCCTCCTCTCAAGAGGCTCAGAAGCCTCCTTTCAAGAGGGCTCAGCTCAGAAGCCTCCTTTCCAAGAGGCTCAGCCTCCTCAGAAGCTCAGGCCTCCTTTCAAGAGGCTCAGCCTCCTCAAGAGGCTCAAGCCTCCTTTCAAGAGGCTCAAGCCTCCTCTCAAGAGGCCTGGCTCCTCCTCAAGAGGCCCAGAGCCTCCCTTCAAGAGGCTCAGGCCTCCCTTTCAAGAGGCCTGGAAGCCTCCTTTCAAGAGGCCTCAGGAAGCCTCCTTTCAAGAGGCTCTGGAAGCCCTCCTTTCAAGAGGCTCAGCCTCCTTTCAAGAGGCTCAGGAAGCCTCCTTTCAAGAGGCTCAGAAGCCTCCTTCAAGAGGCTCAGAAGCCTCCTTTCAAGAGGCCTCAGCCTCCTTTCAAGAGGCTCCAGGAAGCCTCCTTTCAAGAGGCCTCAGAAGCCTCCTTCAAGAGGCCTCAGCCTCCTTTCAAGAGGCTCCAAAGCCTCCTTTCAAGAGGCTCAGAAGCCTCCTTTCAAGAGGCTCAGCCTCCTTTCAAGAGAGCTCAAGCCTCCTTTCAAGAGGCCTCCAAGCCTCCTTTCAAGAGGCCTCAGGCCTCCTTTCAAGAGGGGCCTGCCTCCTTCAAGAGGCCTGGAAGCCTCCTTTCAAGAGGCCCGGAAGCCTCCTTCAAGAGGCTCAGAGCCTCCTTTCAACAGGCTCAAGCCTCCTTTCAAGAGGCCCGGAAGCCTCCTTCAAGAGGCCTGGAAGCCTCCTTTCAAGAGGCCCGGGCCTCCTTTCAAGAGGCCTCAGAAGCCTCCTTTCAAGAGGCTCCAGCCTCCCTTCAAGAGGCCTCAAGCCTCCTTTCAAGAGGCCTCAGCCTCCTTTCAAGAGGCTCAGCCTCCTTCAAGAGGCCTCAGAGCCTCCTTCAAGAGGCCTGGAAGCCTCCTTCAAGAGGCCTCGAAGCCTCCTTTCAAGAAGCTCGGAACTCCTTCAAGAGGCCTCAGCCTCCTTCAAGGCCTGAAGCCTCCTTTCAAGAGGCTCGGGCCTCCTTTCAAGAGGCCTGGAAGCCTCCTTTCAAGAGGCTCAGAGCCTCCTTTCAAGAGGCTCGAAGCCTCCTTCAAGAGGCTCAGAGCCTCCTTTCAAGAGGCTCAAGCCTCCTTCAAGAGGCTCAGAGCCTCCTTTCAAGAGGGCTCAGCCTCCTTTCAGAGCTCAAGCCTCCTTTCAAGAGGCTCCGGAAGCCTCCTTTCAAAGGCTCAGAGCCTCCTTTCAAGAGGCTCGGAAGTCTCCTTTCAAGAGGCTCGGAAGCCTCCTTTCAAGAGGCTCAGAGCCTCCTTTCAAGAGGCTCAAGGCCTCCTTTCAAGAGGCTCGGAATGAGAATGAGCGACCTAGAATAAGACATTACATTCGGCTTTGCTTTCCGTACCAAAGGAACGTCGAAAGCTTCTTTCTCTCTCGATCTGCGTCTCCGATCACAATTTTTACGTCATGTGTTGGGAGCTCTCCAAGGGCCTTATAAAAGCTTTCATTGAACACATCCTTCACGTCACCAGGCATATCGTCCGCTGGGGCATGCTCCGCCACCTTAGTAGAGGGGATTTTGTTGGGACTAACCACTCGGAATTCACGTTTTACGACCAACGATCAACTTGTTTCCTGGATTACTGCCACGCTCACATTCTCTAGCTGAAGCCAATAGCCCAACACGTGCGGGTACATTCAATGCTCTTGCGTCCCATGATCCTACTCTTCATCCTGTATGCTCTATTCATTGCCATGTCTGTTACCATACTCATCTGGCCATGTTTGGCCGAAAAAGTCAAAGGCCGAATGCGCTTTACTGCTAAAAAAACAAACGAGCGAAAAAGTCGTTAGCCCTAACAGATTATTTAGCCAAAAATGCCGTTTGGCCAAAATGGTCGGTGGTCGAAATGGTAGTTTAGCAGGCCATTTTGGCTGAAACAGTCGTTTGGCCAAATAGGTCATTTGGCCGAAAATGCCTTTTGCCAAACGAAACTACGATTGATCTATTTACCCGCCGCACAAAGTAGAACAAAATATCTCCGATGATCGTTCTGTGTGCTGTCCAAAACATGCTGAAACACGCACTCGTTCGTTTGGCCGAACTGGTCATTTGAATGAAAAAGTTATATAGCCGAAATGGTAGCTTGGTATTTGGCCGAAAAAGTCAATTAGTTGAACGGATCATACGACCGTATGGACAAACATATCGTTTGGTCGAACAATAGTGAATGCGAGAAGTGCGAAGTCATTAACGATAATTGAGAAGTTGGAAGTAAGAAATGAAAATTGAGAAACGAGAAGTGAGAAGAAAGAAACAAGAAGAGAACAGTGGTATTTCTTATCTCACATTCCATGTCTCACTTCTTACTCACTTCTAAGAACATTCATAGCTTCTCACTCTTGTTTTTTCACTTGTAATTCCTCACTTCACTTTTTTGACACATAGTGAGAAGAGAGAAATTAGTGAGTAATGAGAAGTTAGATGCCTCAGTTCTCATTGTCAAAAGTGAGAAGTAAGAAGTGAGAAATGAAACATGAAAAGCGAGACGAACGAACAGTGAGATATTAGAAGTGAGAAGTGAGGCATCTTAGTTCTCATTTCTTACTTCTCACCTCATACTTGCTTTTTATTAAAGTATTGAGATCTTTTCTATGGGGCCCTCCTGATTTAGAGCATTTACCCACTTGGATTAGGGTGTCTCTAAAAAACAAGTTTTATGATCTATTACTTTTGTTTTCGATTTTTCGGAAAACTCGTCTTCGGGTAACTTTTAGAGCTAAAAAATGCAACTTTTGGTGTGTAAATATGCTCAATATCATTTGCCAATCAAAAGGTGTTGGCACGGCTTGCAACGTAGAAATCATCAGTCACGGTCTTACGAGCAGTTTGCTTGTTTATTCGGCAAAAAAGCTTTAAAGAATTCAGTGACTCTGGGTGTATCCAGTCCACGTTATAAACCGTTCTGTGATCTGTTTCTAGTCAGGCAATTACGTATTCCGTTTAACTAATTTAAGGAGGTAATTCAGGTTTGCACAGGAATTTAATTCATAGATACTATCTTAGGGCAAGTTATGCATGTGACCTAACTAAGATCATTATTTGAGCTTATTTGCTCACTAATTTACTTTAACGCAATCAACGTTCGTATTGTTATTCTTTAGTTCTGTTATATTTTCTTCGTTTACGTGTCCCTGTCAATCATACGCACACCGACAGCGCCGTACTGACAAGTGATCCGTCATTTCTGCGGCATCCCTGTGGTTCCTTTTTGCTGTAGCCCTACGTTCGTAACGCCTTCCGCTACAAAAAGTATAGTCGTTTTTCTGTCAAAAACACGTTTCCACCTGACATTCAATATTTTTTTCAAAAGTAAATATGTTCTTACAACAAAATATGCGACTTGAAGAACCCCAAAAGTCTTCAAAAGGTGACGTTCGTTAAAAAATCAAAAATATAAATAGCCGATCAAAAATATTGTTTCTTGAGAAACACCCTAAGCCTAGTAAGTAGAAATGCTCTAAATCAGTAAACTTATGAGCTACTGGAAAAGTTTATGTAGCAAAAATGGTCTGAAATAAGCTGCGCTATAATTTTGTAGAATATTTTATGTCAATATTCCGCAAAATTAAAAAAATATATTTTTTCACTTCTCGATTAAATGCGCCATTCTATTTTCCAACAACTCTGTAACAAGGGCTCAAGTATTCAAAATAACTTTGTAGAGCAATTTTTGCTTGTTAAAAGTATAGTTTGGACAGAAAATGCATCTTTTTTCGTAAATCTGCATCCTGGACCATTGTAAAATTGGAGAGTACTATTAGTATCTTGTCGAAAGTTTAACATGCATAAAAATTGAACAAATTACACTTATAACTGCTTATACTAAAATATTTTTATCTTTCGAGCTATCTAAAACACTTAAGTACTGTCCATTTAATTCCACCAGTTAGTTTTCGTTATCTTTGCAGATACGTATTTCGACCACAACTGTGTGGTCGTCTTCAGTGTCTCGTACTTGGCTCGACTTCGAAGTCGAGTTAAAATAACGAATAAAAAAATGTTAAAGCTGTGTAAAGCTGCCCCAAAACATTTCAGGAAGCGTGTTTTGCTATATAAATATCGTCTGTATCTTTTTCCGTTACTGAGTTATATCAATTTATCTGGAAAAATATAACATTATTCAAATTGGTATTTGATAAAAAAAAATGCGTGTTGCGCTTTGAAATACCATGTAAATATATTTTATTGGTTTGCATTTTTTAAGCTCTAAAAGTCACCCGAAAACGTGTTTTTCGAGAAATCGAAAACAAAAGTAGATCAAAAATATCTTTTTTTAGGGGCACCCTAATCCAAGTAGGTAAAATTCCTCTAAATCAACAGCTAACTCAAGAGCATAGGTTTTTTCTAGCTAAATTTATGGGAATAAGCTGCAATACAACTTTTGTAGAACTCCTAGCTTTCACATAAATTAAACCGCAGTTTAGGGTTCATTGAATCTTTCCACAGCGAGCTTCTCAAGCCAAGTTACCACTTTTTGCATCCATATGTTATGTGACCTTAACCAAGTAATTTTATGCTCAGGAAGCTAGGGAGAAAAGGCAATTCAAAAAAAAAAACAATGATTGCCGTGCACCTTCTCGTGAAGAAAATCTCCTAAATGCTATCACAAATATGAAAATTCCGATGAAATACATATTTTGGTTGTATGACATTCACCAGAAATGCCCGGATTAAGGCAATGGTGGATGTGATCCTTTTTTGATGTAGAATACGTCCTTCGGGAAAACACAGGGGGGTCATTCTGCAGAATCAAATTTGACCTTACCCGGATTAAGGTATGCTAATCGATTGATTAAAAATCGCTCCGAAGCCTATCATGAGTGCTGGAAACGGGACCAAGGTAACCAGAATAAATGGTAAAATTTCACCTGCCTTCGTAACTTGGCCAACCGTGAAATCAAACGCACAAAACGAGAATATTTTAACTCTCAACTTAGTGCTGATCTTCCTGCAAAGCAGTTGTGGAAAAACATTAAACAAACGAACACTCATGTAGGTGGAGGTGACGTAACTGCTGACTCCCTTAATATGTTTTTTGCAGCACACTTCCCGCCCCTTAGTTTCAATCAAAGTGAAGATGTTGAAACACAACCAAAGTTTTCATTCAGATGTGTAACTAGTGATGAAGTTTTAGCTGAGTTCGCCACTGCCTCATGCGATGCTGTAGGAAACGACTTTATTCCATTGAATGTTTTAAAAATTTCTTTAGGTGTCACTCTTCGGTACATTACTGATATTTTCAATTGCTGCATTACATCATCCGAATTTCCTGTCGATTGGAAAATTGCTAAAGTTATTCCAATTAGTTATCAATCTTACTGTATCGAAAAAGATTATCGTCCAATAAGCATTCTTTGCGCTCTTTCTAAAGTTTTTGAGTCAGTACTTTCTAAACAACTGAATGAATATTTAATCCGAAATAACCTGCTATGCGCTTTTCCAATCAGTATCGGAAGGCATGTAGTACAGTGACTGCACTGATTAATATTGAAAATGACATAAGGGGAAGCACTAGATAAAAAAAATAGTCACTATCCTTACTCTCTTAGATTTTAGTAAGGCATTTGATTCTATTAACCACCGACGATTTTGGTGAAAAGTTGAAACACAATTTCCACTTAGACCATTTCTCCTCAAGTTTAATTCTATCCTATCTTTCCAATCGGTTGTAGTATGTCGACTACAATAATCATCAATACGAAATTATTGCAGTCCAAAACTGGGGTACCACAAGGCTCAATACTCGGTCCATTACTCTTCTCGATGTTTATAAACGACTTACCATTGAGTTTATCTTTCTGTAAATTTCAATTTATATGCGGATGATTGTCAGCTGTACATCCCTGGAGAACCTACCACCGCATCTGAAATCGTTTGTCGGTTGAACTCAGATGTTCAAAATATTTTAGTGTAGTGTGAACAAAATGGACTGATATTTAACGTGAAAAAAACACAGACTATATTTTTTCTCACTAAACGTGCAACCTTACCTTTTGTTCCTCCAATTAAAGTTGGAAACGATTTCATCACGTTTTCTAATGTGGTTAAAAATCTTGGCATTCTAATGGATTCAAATTTAAATTGGACAAACCAGACAAACGCTGTTTCCAGTAAAGTCTACAAAGCCTTGCACTTCCTACTTTTGCTGCGGCATTGTACTCCTCAACACATCAGGATTCATTCAACTTGCCAGGTCACTTTTAGTACCTCTATTGGATTATGGAGACATATTGTTTGGTCTTGTATCAAAGGCAAATCTCAAAAAAATAAACCAGGCTTTCAATGCAGTCGTAAGATACGCCCCTAGTAGCACAATGCATATCGATTTTGTTGCAGCAACTCCAATGTGACTGGATTTGGTCGCATATGAGTCACAGTGACTGGTATATGATAAGTGTGCTACTCGGGGCATACAATCTAAAAAATATGACCATATATCTGCCTATAAGAAGTCTTTACTTGGTTGTGATTTTGTGAATCATCTTAAGCTAAGAACATGCATCCAAACATATAAAATTATAAATGACCCCCCAATTTACCTCCGAAACTTCTTCAAGGTTACCCGCTCTTCTCGAGCATTACTACTTATTGTTCCAAGAGCCCTTTCTAATAATTTGAGAGAGCATTTTTGGTGCCCGTGCTGTCAAAATTTGGAACGAATTACCTCGTAATCATAGAAGCGAAACGACATTTGTCTCTTTCAAACGAAATATGAGCATTCACTTCAATTCCCAATAGTACTTTGGTATGAAATTACTTATTTTATTGTGTTAGAAAATAGTACATAGTTGCGTAAGCTTTGAAAACTGTTAAGTGGTTATTTATGCGATTATAAAGATTATGTAGATAAATAAAAAAAATAAACAAAAAAATAAGTATTGGTGGGTGTGGCTCATCTTTAAAAGCAGGCGTTTGCCCAGATTAACGCAATGGTGGATGCAATCCCTTCTTTAAAAATAGGCGCTTGCCCGAAATAAGGCAATGGTGAATATGATCCATTTTCTCAAAATAGACGTTTGCCAGGATTAAATCAATGATGGGTATGATCCCTTCTTTAAAAGAAGACACTTGTCCAGATTAAGGCAATGGTGGATGTGATCCCTTCTTTAAAAGTATGCGTTTGCCGAGATTAATGTAATAGAAGATGTGATTCCATTTTTAAAAGTAGGCGCTTGTTCAGATTAAAGCAATGGTGGATATGATCCCTTCTTCAATAGAAGGCGCTCGTCCGGATAAAGGCAATAGTGTATGTAATTCCATCTTTGAAATTAAGCGCTTCTCCGGATTCAGGCAATGGTAGATGTGGTCCCTTTTTTGAAAATAGGCGTTTACTAGAAACGAAGCAACGGGGGATATGATCCATTTTTTAAAAGAAGTCACTTGCTCCGATTAAGGCAAGGATAGATGTTATCATCTGAATATAGCAATTGTGGATATGATTTCATCTTTAGAAGTAGACATTTTGCCTAGACTTATAGATATAACTTCTTCTAAGCAAATAGCTGCCTAGTATGCCGGAAAGTTATATTATCCAATTGTACACATGACTCAATTTTTGAAATGAAATCTGCATCTGGAATGAGGCGAAGAAATATGATATCCAGTCGTAAACAATTTGTTTGGTATTAGATAAATAGTCCTCGCTATCAATAGCAGTGTTTGAAGTATGACAACAGTAACTTTACCCTGCAGATAGTTGAAAGACTCGAATTTCCATCGTTTGAGGCTAAACTGTATGCAGCGTAAGCAACTTTCCAGCAATAAGCTGAAAAAAAACCTGGGTGCGCATCTTAGGGTGAACTGATCGCTGGAAAAATCGATTTTGAGGTGCGTACTAACTCTTCATGAACTGTTAACAATGGTAGTGAGAGGAACACACGGAAATTCTTGTTACTGAACAAATTCTTTAGCTAGAAATGGTTTTTCAGATAGAGATAAATCCCGGGATTGTAGCTTTACTGGTGATATTCTAGAAGCAAGACAAGGATGTGGCTATGGCTCCGATGCATGGCCAAATAACCCTGTTCTGTTTTCTCAAGAAAGGATTGATTTCCTATTGACAAGGTGCGCGCCTTCAATGAAATTGTTCTCTGTGAAGGATCTAAATAGCGGGACCTTGTCATTATGCTCTTGAGAAAATAAAACAAGAACTGTATCGAATCCGATACTGCATTGCTACTCAATAGTAATGAAGTAATTCGACATGCACTTATACACTAAGGATACGGGTAACGCTACAATAGATCTAATAACTGGTCGCAATGGCATATCCAAGCAGGAAAAAAAAAGCCAAACCAACAATTTATCTGTTTTCCAGTGCAACTTTCCATAATTACATCAAATACCATTTTTACGTTTTACGTTAAGTGTTCAGCATTGTTCGATCTCTGAAGAAATGATTTTTTCAAACGAATATGTTTTTGAACTCATAGATTCATTTAATATTATATCGAAATAATAATGTGATCAAGTGTTGCTGGATGGATTTTCAATCTACGAAATCGCTTGGATTCTACTTTTTTGCGTGAATTCGTCTGAAATAGATGAAATGGAGCGTCTCATCAACCTAGAAACCAGTAATAAATCGCGAAAAAACACAAAAAAAATAATTTGAAGCCAACCAGATCAAAAGCACTTTAAAATTCTGCCCTCCATAGCTCTTTGAATTGTCTATCAACAAAATATGAGCAACGCCGCGCCGAGCACTCGAGTTACCTCACAACTGCAGACGGAATAGCAACCATCGAGACAAATTAATGTTTTCCGATTCCTGACGCCAGAAAAGCATTTTTCATATTGGCCATCTGGACTTTTTTTTCCGAGAGCTAGCTGGAGTGCGTTTTCATACCAACGATAACGGCGACGAAACCGGATTACGTCGGAAAAACTGAATGTTGTGGCGCAGACGAATGCCGACACGGATCGAGGCCGATATATTAATGCACCGTAATGGTTTGAACGATTTCGGATCCACGAATGTGGCCTTAACCAGATTCATTCACAGATAGCGTACATTACTGGTTTACATTCGGGAACATCAGAAGGGTTACAGTATCGATAAAACGTTCGGTGGTCCGAAGCAAGTCAAATTTAGAATTTTTTCAACCAAGTACAGTTTTCTGATTATAGAATGAAATTTAGTCAATTATACGCAGAAAGATCTGTATAAATTTTATTATTTGTTGAAAAAAAAAATATTCATGCAGGTTCGAATTTTATCATTATCCAAACAAACGTAGGTATTATAATTAAAAATTGTTTGATTTTTTCAGTGACATGCTATTTCGAAACAATAATTTAATAATTCGAAGAAAGATAAAAGTTTTTAACCTTCTTCCACAAACTGGAGTGAACGAAACAAGTTTCCCATTCTAGAAACAGAGGAAATGTTATGAGAAAAACTGCACTGCGTTCGCTAGATGAATTTACCGAAGCAATTTTACGAGTAGCACAACATCTAAGTCCATTAACAAAAATCCAAGCGCCACATAACTCATAAGAACGCCAATACGGTCAGGCGGAGCAGATATTTATTCCTCATTCGCACTAATTTTGGGTTGTTTGGACGTTTTTGTGTGTGCAGTGCCGTGGACTGGTTTCGTGTTTGGCGGTCATGTCGAAACATTTCGTCGAAAATATTGGTTTCTTTACTCGCACCAAACTGTGGCGTCGCTTAGACTTCCTCCCACAATGCCGAGATGGATGGGGGGATATGCGCTATTTTCCGACCCATCTGTAGTTTTAGCCTAATGTTTCAAACAGAGAACAATTAAAGGCAAAGTACTAGTGGTAAAATTTTATCGTTTAACATTTTTACTCCAACCAATGGGAATGTTTAATAACCAGGATTTATATTGTTTCAGTTTTCAGCTCAAATTCCACTGCAGCAGATTTCTTTCAAGTATAATCCTTCTATTCCTAGCTGTGTATGCCATGACTAAAATTAGTGCGTAACCCTCACCGAGCTATATTTTTTCCCAATTGATCGTAAGAAATATTCTTTACGACCCGTAGGTGGAATTTCGCTTTCATCGCGCTCATCCGGTCGGCCAGAATGGTTGTCGATTAGAAAAAACGGGCGATGAAAATCGGCTAAATGGTGTACATTACGCTGGTCAGTGCGCACGGGTTCGAAGCGTGATTTGCGTGTGCGATAACCATTTGTGCTTTGATTTGCTCTAGATGGAATTACATATTATTAAGATCGTTATGGCTAGCACCCCAGCAGTGGCTGATTGATGAGCTGAACCGGAAAATATGGAAGGAAATCTGAACCTTGCCGCCATTCAGAATCTTCTGACTACCGACTTCATTACCGAGATTGATCCACCAACAGTTTACAAATTGTTTCCCATAGAAACAGTAACGATCCCATTCAGGGTTGATTGATGTTTCTAGTTCTGCTACCACCACCTGGCACCACACCGGGAAGAGGAGTTTCCCACTTTTTCATGGGATAGGGCGCCGGTAGGCAGAAAGAAATAAAAGTAAAAGCCTAACTGAAGCAATTTTCTGCGAGATTGAAATCCGTTTAAACTTGCTAAATCGTTTCGTTTGATTGTGAGTAGAATTTCGGTGAATTTGCCTTAGTTTATTTATAGACTTTGAAAAATTTCATCTTCATGATGATAATATTGGATTGATGTATTTGTAAATTCGTAATTAATTCAAACTGGAAATTGTCTGAGTACAATGTGGGACGTTTTCATTTCCATTTCCACCATCATCTAGCGTAAAAATACAACCTTTTCATATACTAAGAAGCATGAAGGTTAATCGAAGGTTGGAAATGATTTGCATTGATTACTGTGTTCCATCCCCTCCTCCTCTTTGTCTTTCTTTTTTTTCTCTTAGCCGGTGATGCCCCCAAAATTACCGGCAGATTGTCCTTCATTGTACTTGGGCTAGCAATGCCGACACGTGGGGCTGGCTAACCGGAATTTTTATTGATTGGATGAAATATTGAGAAGGGTTACGAGCGATTGTCAAGCGAGGCGGATCTGGCTGTCATATTTGACAAAGGGATCTGATGGACGTTTAACATGGCAGGAAATTGCGGAGCTCATTAATGTGAACTTTTGAATAGGATTTTGCGTTTTGAATTGTGCAACTTGTGTATCGAATGCTTCTTAAATCAGGTTTTTGTTTGAATTTATGAAAGTCGTGAAGCGAATTTGTACCAAAATGATTCAGTCTGATTTTTTTTTCGGATCTATCGTAAAATCGCAAAATCTTGGTACACGCAATCACGCAATTTGGTTACTGTAATGCTAGTGATGCATAGATGATTCATCAGTAGTTCGTGTCGTGCATCATTTTTTTGATCATATATAAAAAACACATGAATAAAGGATTTAAAAAAAAAGTCGACTTTCTATTTCACACATTAATGGCCACTTTCAAAAAATTAGTAGAATTTGTTTTTACCAATATCAATTAAAGAGTATTTTATTTCAAAATAGAATTTCTTCATATTAAATAATCATTCCACTATTTCCACCTATATATCACTACACTTCACAAAACATCAAGATATATAGGTGGAACGTTTTCGATAAATAATCGTAGCGGATGGTTAAAGAGGGTGCTGTCCAAAGCATTTCTTCTTTTTCTTCTTCTTCTTCTTCTTATTTCTATTGAAAATGTAGGCAATTAAACTTTGGATGCATTAACCACACTAAGAGCAAAATCAGCAATGATTCGAATTGTTCGGAGCTGTCATTTTGAATATGAAACTGAAACATTAATTTCCCACCAGCTGTTCTAGATTCATTTTTTATACAAGTCAACTGTCAAAAACTCAAAATTGGTATATCGCTCAATTCTATTTTCTGCAGATTTAAACCACGATTGAATCAAGAGATTCAATTATTTTTCAATTGTTGTGTATGAATGCGTCATTTTATCTAATGATCAATCCACGACATCTGCAACATAATTATTTCATTTATTTGAAAATTTTAAAAACATGAATGGAACACTGCTGTGGAAACCAGCGAGTTTGTTTTATTTTGCTCCAGATTCAAACTAGAATAGTGGTCGAAAATTTGGAATGAAACTGAATCACTACTGATTTTACTAACAATCGGAAGGGCTTTTAAAGTGGAAATTAGTTATCGTACCGCAGCCGGGAAAGACAATGGGTCAAATGGGGGTGATAATGAGCCACTGTTTTAACTACATACAATGCTTGTAGAATAGATTTAATGTATCTGAGGACAAGAAAACTGAATTATAAGAGACGTTTTTGAACGATTTTGTTATCCGACCTGCAGACTGTCGGTGAGGGCGCCACTTCCCAGACCCATTGTCACCCCGACAACGGTATCCAACAATTTTCATGTTTTAAGTTACGTAAACTTTGTTCTCAACCAGTGACAATCGAATGAATTGTCTTAAAATATTCATAATGACTACATTCCTCAATGCACTAAACTGTTTTACGTAGTTTACGTTGAACAGTCGTGTCTTGTACATAACCTTTCAGATTTTTATTATGAACGAGAAAGGCACCATTACCGCTAGAGTGATTAATCAGGGTTTTTTTTTACTGTGATGCGTGTATATAAATGAATTCAATAAACGTAAATCAATGGAAAAATTAAATCCATTTACCTAAAGTGCAATTTTAGACCTTTTCCTTGTAGGACTGGTAGGATTGATCTGAGTATTTCAGTGCCTCCTGGCTATTATATTAAATAAATTAAGGTACACTGGGGGAAGTGGAAAAAGGGGGTAAGTGTAAAAATCGACTCGAAAATTGAATTGTTCATACTTTTACAGTTTTTATCACATCATAACATTATGCAAGAATATACTTTGATGCTCACACCAATCACTATGTTGAAATTTGTATAATACATACACTAACACGGTTAACGCTAGAACTGTAATTTTAGGTTTCGCCAAAAGTTGATTTTTGCATTCATAAAATCAATTCTTATTTGCACCAATTGTCCTTTTTTCAAGTGAATTTATGTCACAGGTGACCGTTACAATACAATTAAACTAATCCCATTCAATTGGTAGTGGTTTGTACCAAGAAAGCAAATAATTCAAAGATTTTACACTTACCCCAGGTATCAAACGCTGCGGGGAAGTGGATAATGTTTAAATTACGCTTTTTTTTTCTTCCCTCCAAGGTTTATTTCGATAGCTGTGAATCTGTTCCTGTTCCTTCTTTGTTACCATTGTGATTCCAGTGGTAATTGGACTAATATAAATGAGAAAATGTCTGAATAATCCACCTATCAGTATTGATGCCTTTCACATGTTTTACATATGAAAAAAAAAAAATGTATAAGAAAGTTAAATAGCACTGATGGGTTAATATATTCTATAATTCACATTAATTTTTATTCATAACAAGTTTCGCCGTTGAATGCAATTTTTTGCGAAAAAAATTGGTTAAGCATAAGTGCTTGAGAATAGCTGATAATTTGTACGAGCTTTGCGCACACACATACATACAAATACGCACATACAGACATCATCTCAATTCGTTAAAATAAGTTGATTAGTTTATAACCCTATAAGTCCCATTTATCCTTTAAAAAGTTCATCTTTGGGGCGAACATATACATTTTACCTACACTTAGTGTTCGAGAAAGGCAAAACCAGCCCTCCTATTACGAGAATTCCTTGAGGATCTTTTCCGTTAAGATGATGAAATTATTCCACAGAAAATACTCAGAGCAATTATCGTATTGATTTTAGTTATATGGAACTACTCATCACTATGGAAGGTCAAGGTGACATGGGTTTTCCACTTACCCCATCGCACTAGGGTAAGTGGAAAAACAACTCCTAATTTCAAAATTTATTTCCATAAATTTCAAGCGACCAAAATGGTATGAATTACCGCACAGTTGGTGCAAAATTGACTGTTTTTGATAGCCCATTTTGATTGAACGCATTTAGATCATTTAAACTGGTTTCACACTAATTCAAACATGCACTATCGATTTTTCCTGTTCCACTTCATGTCAATAAAATATCCCAAATCGACGAAATCAATATATTTTCTTCGCTAATAGTGGGATTATTTGTCTAGCTTTCCATTAGTACACAAATGCCGGCATAAGATCAACTACCCGAGCAGCACAAGTCAGACAAAAAAGGTTGCAGCAACTTGATTGTGACTGAATACGGTCACATATAAGTTGCAGTAACCTATGTGGAACATGTGTTTCAAAGTTAAAGACCAAAGACAAAAGGGTGCTCACAGCCGAACCTCCTCTCCTACTGTAAAACCATCATCAGGAAATGAAAAAAATGGTTTCCATATGCTGTGAAATATTTTATCGATTGGAAGCGTCTGTGAAAATGTGAGCAAGATCCGTTAAGTCTAAGTGGGCGCTCAAAAATCGTCATGTATGTATGGGAAAAATGTACTACATGCAGGGTTCGTTCTTTTCATTTCGATAAGACGAAATAAGCGATCTCCGGGTCGGAGGAGAATAAAAAAATAATAAGCATGAAAACTACTTCTTATGCTTTAAATTTCCCTGTCAGCCTGTAAGTGTGTATGTGTGTATGTGTGTGTATGTATGCTACTCGAGATATAACCGTAAATGTCGTTTGCTGGACGGGTCATATGGTCAAAAATGCCGTTTGGGCGAAGAATAGTGAATGTAAATATAAGAAATGAGAAATAAAACGTGAGACGTATCACTTAATACTTATTCACCACTTCTTTTTTTCACTGCTCTGCATCTTTCGCAGTGATAAGTGAGAAATGAGATGATATAAAAAATAAGTAGTTGTACAGTGAGATATAAGAAGTGGGAAGTGAAAAGCAAACCATCTCACTTCTCATTCATTACTTCTCACTTAGCGTCACTTCGTTTGTCATAGTGAAAGGTAAAACGTCGCAATTCTTACTGTGAATAGAGAGAAAAACGAAGTGAGAAGTAAGAATTGAGAAATGAGATGCTTCGCTTTTTCTACTCACTCCTCATTTTTCACATCTCATTTCTTTCTTCTCCCTTTGCACTTCTTACTTTGACCATAGGTATTATCTTCAAGTATTTTTGCTCTTGGCAATAATCTTTTCGGTACATTCAAAGTTAATTGCCTATATGCCGGGTATTAAGCCACCCGGAGTGGAAATTAATTACTATGTCTGAAACTTGATTATGCATATGTACAACATGTGATAGATTTAGTTCGGAAAAGGTATTGGAGGGTAACCGCCACTTCGGTGGGGTTTGATCCCACGATCCAGTTCGCATGACAGGTGCTTCCCTACTAAGCTACACGAAGGACCTCCGTCGTCCACTGCAGCTTAGCGGGTACTATGAAACAAATTCCCAGCACCAGGTACTAGCCGATCTTCTCGCAATACATTTTCAGAACTAACTCTCTCAAATGTATTTTGTACATAATCATGTCAACCAAGTAGGATGATTATTTAGTATTGTCCGGTCTCTACACACTTGCTTCATCAGCAACGGCGCTCAATGAAGTAGGGTTGTGTGAGTTGTGCCAGTTTGGTCGTCAGATCCCAACACGACCACATAAGCGAAGAAGAGATCGCCACTCGAGTTCAGTACATTCAAAGTTAATTGCCTATATGCTGTATTAAGCCACCCGAGGAAATTAATTGCTATGTCTGAAACTTGATTATGCATATGTACAACATGTGATGGATTTAGTTCGGAAAAGGTATTGGAGGGTAACCGCCCCTTCGGTGGGGTTTGATCCCACGACCCCAGTTCGCATGACAGGTGCTTTCCCTACTAAGCTACGAAGGACCTCCGTCGTCCACCTCATACAACCCTACTTCATTGAGTGCCGTTGCTGATGAAGCAAGTGTGTAGGAGCCGGACAATACTAAATACTCATCCTACTTGGTTGACATGTGTACAAAAATACATTTGAGAGAGTTAGTTCTGAAAATGTATTGCGAGAGATCGGCTGGTACCTGGTGCTGGGAATTTGGTTTCATCAGTACCCGCTAAGCTGCGGTGGACGACGGAGGTCCTTCGTAGCTTAGTAGGGAAAGCACCTGTCATGCGAACTGGGGTCGTGGGATCAAACCCCACCGAAGGGGCGGTTACCCTCCAATACCTTTTCCGAACTAAATCTATCACATGTTGTACATATGCATAATCAAGTTTCAGACACAATAATCTTTTCGTTTATTACTGATTTTCAGCAAAATATTTTCCGTATCTCAGCAACCGAAACGTCACTTTTACTGAGAATTCGGCAAAAATCATGTTTGCTGAAACTCGGCGGTGCCTACCTCGAGAAAATAAACAAAAAATGCTGAGATCTCGGCTGAAAAAAAATAATTGTGTTGGTTTTAAACCTAATGCTTTGCCACAGATAGTGCAAACCCCTTTCGATTTTGGCAACATTAGGTTTTGGCAACATTCGGTTTTGTCACATTCGATTTTGGCAACACATTTTTATAATTTTAAAAATATTTTTGATATTGTTCATAAACCACGTAAATCTCATAGTCCTTGTATAAAGACTGGTTATAGCCCTAAGCCGATGAGAAAAATATCGTAAAAGTTGATTGGGGATTGTAAATTAATATATCAAAAAATGTTGTTGATAAAGTTTAAAATTCATCCGTAGAGTAGTGCTAGTGCATCTGAGATCACCAGTTTGGTTATATATCCCCGGATCTGTGATATTAGAGAGTGGCCGTCTTCTACACAGCTGTTCGAGGATGAAAACCAATATTCTGAAAAACTGTTTAGTTTGGATTACATCCGCTGGGTGGTGATATATGAATCAACCAGCTTTGTTAGATATCTCAGGATATGTGGGATTTAAACGTGCCGTCATTTACAGTTATTTGGGATTTTAAAATCAAAAGTGTGCTTGGTAGTAATATGGCTACCGTTTTTGTCTTATACGCAGGAGGCCTTGGGTTCGACCTCAGGCTCATTTCATTCGTCTACTTTGTATCGCCTTTTCCATATTTCTCATGTTCCAGCAACTCCCTGGTCATTATCAGAAATGGTTTAGAAAAAAAATGTTGGTCTAGGACGAACTGTACAAAACGACCGTTTTCACGGACGTTCCAGATTTGCGGAAAGGCCGTCTGGTAGTCACCTGCGGCCATTGCAGAGTAAGAACAGTGTTTTAACTTCAAGGTTGTTGTCAGATATGGTATAGAAAAAAATGCGCTACTGTAGGACAAACTTTCCGAAATGATCATTTTTACGGACATTCCGGATTATACGGAAGGCCGTCTGGTGGTTACCTGCGTTTATAGCTGAGTAAGAACTGTGAAATATCTCCTGAATGACCGTCAGAAATGGTTTAGAAAAAATTGCGCTGCTCTAGGACAAACTTCCGAACATGACCATTATCCGGAAGGTCAACTGGTGGTCACCTGCGGTCGTAGCAGTGTATTAACTAGAAGGTTATTGTCAGAAATGGTATAGAGAAAAATCCGCTGCTCTAGGACAAACTTTCCAAAATGACCATTTTTACGGACGTTCCAGATTATCCGGAAGGCCGTCTGGCGGCCACCTTTGGTCATAGCAGAGTGAGAAATGTATTTTAGCTCAACTATCCCCATCAGAAATGGTTTAGAAAAAAATGCGCTGCTCTAGGACAAAATCACCATTTTTACGAACGTTCCGGGTTGGTGGCCACCTACGGTAATGGGTGAGTGAGAACTGCGAATTATTTCTAAGGTCATTGACATAAATAATATAGAAACATATCGCGCTAATTTAGGATGAATTGTTAATTAAACAAATAAATAGTTCATCGCTGGTCAGACCGCATCGTGCTTTCGTGCTGTGCGGTTCTTTCTCTCTTTGCGGAAGGAAGTTTTTAATACTACCCGAAGCTATTTTAATTTCAACGGTGCTTCTTAGCGCTATTTGTACCCACTGATCCCGTTACGATCTTTGCAAGGACCCGTGCCTTCGTTTTTCACGTTGGACCCGTTTGCGGAAGCAAAAATTCCGACAAGCGGTGGTAATCCTGCAGGACACCGTTCTGGGAAAACCTCTTAGAAGGTCACGTCTCCACGCTCAGCAATGAGTATTAACAAAACAAGAGGAAGGAGTCTCTGAATTTCTCCACTTCCTTCAAAGAAACAAGGTTTCAAGACCGCCATGCCTGCAAGCGCGGAAAAAATAGAAGGAAGCTGGAGAATTCAGATATTCCTTCTAACTCTAATATCGGGAATAATTCTTCTCCAATCGAACTGAGCAATCAGTTCGATTTGATTAATGATGAAATTGAGCAAATCGAATCTACCTCTAGCCCAGGTGATTCGATTCATGCGAAAAAGCAAAGGATTCCGCCAATTGTGGTATCTGTTGCCGAGTTTTCTGGCTTCCAGAATGAGATTTTGAGTAACCTTCAGGGGATCAAGGTTTCATTTCAGATTGCCAGGAAAGGTGACTGCCGTGTTTTCCGGGATCTTTTGACGATCGTAAACGTCTTCTTCACTATTTAACTGAGAAGCGCCATAAATTCTTCACATACGACGACAAAACTGGAGCGATTGTTCAAAGTCGTTCTTGAAAGGTCTCCCAGTGATGACAAATCACTGGATGAGATTAAAATTGAAATTTCTCAATTACTTGGATTTTCACCAGTCCAAGTAATTAAGATGAAAAAGAAATCCCATTCTGGTACTTCCCAGAGGGGCATTTCTCAAGAATTTTATTTAGTTCATTTTAACAAAAGTGAACTAAATAATATGAAAGTTTGGAAAAAGGCCTGTATTATGTCTCATGTCCGTGTTACATGGGAACATTTCCCGCAGGCCTGGGGAAATTTCAAAACCCTACCCAGTGCCGTAAGTGCCAAAAAGTGGGGTCATGGAACCAAACATTGTCACATGGATGCTAAAAGCATGATTTGTGGTGGAATCTCTCACGCCAAGGACGCATGTCCTGTGAGAGAAGATTCCAATAAATTTAAGTGCGCAAACTGTGGGGCAATCATAAATCCAATTTCTGGGAATGCCCTTCACGCAAAAAAGTTTTGAATTCCCGTGCAAAATTGATGACGGGAAATTCCAATCGGATCCCAGATTCGACGGGTAGAAAATTTTCAAACGCTCAAATTTCAAAACCGGTTACCGGTCGAGCAATTCATACCCACCACAATTCGCAAACAAATTTTGCCGCTCGTCAACGGGTAGCAAGCACTTCAGTAAATTCCAATTTTTCCAATGTACCTACGTATGCAAACATCGCTGCTGGTAGACCAAATTTCTCTTCTCAAAATAAGGTTTATACCCATGTACCAACGGAAAATAACGGTCATGTTGCCAATTCAGGTAGCATGACTGCTTCCGATTTTGATTTTTTAACTGAACAATTGCATCACATGATTGATGCAATGTTCAAAGCAAATACCATTCCTGAAGCTGTTCAGGTTGGTATAAAGTACACACAAAAAATTGTTATCGGACCCGTTTCAATGGATCTAAATAATTGTGTGAAAGTTCTAAATTGAAATGCCCGCTCTCTAAAGGGTAAGGAAGATGAATTATTCAACTTCCTTTCAGTTCATAATGTGCATATTGCCATTATAACTGAAACGTATTTAAAACCAGGACTCTCCATTAAAAGAGATCTAAACTATTTTATCTACAGAAATGATCGTCTTGACAGGTGGTGGGGTCGCCATTGTCATTAATAGACGTATCAAACATAAATTATTTTCTTCGTTCGAAACCAAAGTTTTTGAAACCTTGGGAGTTTCTGTTGAAACAAATTTTGGACAATTTTCCTTCATTGCAGCCTACTTGCCTTTTCAAAGCAATGGGCAGCAAAAGAATTTGTTGAAAGCTGATCTTCAAATTCTGACTCGCAACAAATCAAAATTCTTCGTAATTGGTGACTTCAATGCTAAACACCGTTCATGGAATAATGCTCAAAGCAATTCCAACGGCAAAATTTTATTTGAAGATTGTTCTGCGGGATATTATACTATTCAATATCCCAATGGACCAACTTGTTTTTCTTCCAGTCGAAATCCTTCTACAATTGATTTAGTTTTAACGGATTCAAGTCAGCTGTGTGGCCAATTGGTAACTCATGCTGACTTTGACTCTGATCACCTTCCTGTGACATTTGAAATCTCACAAGAAGTTATTTATAATCCAATCAGCTCTACTTTTATTATCATAGAGCTGATTGGGATTTATATAAAACGTATATCGATAGGAATTTTGATGTTGATATTCCTCTCGATACCAAAAGTGATATTGATAATGCTCTCGTATCTTTGACAAATTTAATTGTCGAAGCCAGAGGCATTGCAATTCCGAAATGTGAAGTTAAATTCAACTCCATTATTATTGACGACGATCTTCAGCTACTGATCCGTCTTAAAATGTGAGAAGAAGGCAATACTAAAGAACTCGCGATCCCGCGTTGAAAGTTATTTGGCGAGATTTGCAAAATGAAATTAAAAAACGTTTCGCTATTCTGAGAAATACCAACTTTGAGAATAATGTCTCGGAAGTTGGATCCCAGTTCGAAACCCTTTTGAAATTAACAAAATTTTTAAAAACCTCAAAAGCCAATTCCAGCGCTTAAAGAGGGAAATAAAATTTTATTAACAAATGGCGAAAAGGCTCAAAAACTTGCTCAGCAGTTCGAGAGTGCCCATAATTTTAGTCTAGGTCTCACTAGTCCAATTGAGGATCAGGTTACTCGGAGCTTCGAAGACATTCTCAATCAAGAGAATGTTTTTGACCCTTCGTTGGGAACCAATTTGGATGAAGTGAGATCTATTACTAGAAAAAATTTAAAAATATGAAAGCCCCAGGTGATGATGGTATTTTCTACATACTTATCAAAAAACTTCCTGAGAGCTCTTTATCCTTTTTGGTTAATTTATTTAACAAATGTTTTCAATTGGCGCACTTTCCAGATAAATGGAAAAACGCCAAAGTTGTTCCAATTTCGAAGCCGGACAAAAATCCAGCTGAGACTTTTAGTTATCGCCCAATCAGTTTGCTTTCTTCAATAAGCAAACTGTTTGAAAAGATTATTTTAAATAGAATGATGGTTCATATTAATGACAATTCTATTTTTGCTGATGAGCAATTTGGTTTTCGCCATGGGCATTCAACCACTCATCAGTTATTAAGAGTTACGAACTGAATTCGGCTCCACAAATCTGAAGGATATTCGACTGGAGTTGCTCTTCTTGATATAGAGAAAGCATTTGACAGTGTTTGGCATGAAGGTTTGATTGTAAAATTGATGAATTTTAATTTTCCTCTGTACATCATTAAACTGATCCAAAATTATTTATCAGATCGCTCACTGCAGGTAAACTATCAGAATACTAAATCTGATAGATTACCTGTAAGGGCTGGTGTCCCCAAGGCAGCATACTGGGGCCCATATTGTATAACATTTTACTTCTGACTTACCTGATTTACCACCAGGGTGTCAAAAATCTTTGTTTGCAGATGACACAGGCCTTTCCGTCAAAGGGAAAAGCCTTCGTGTCATTTGTAGTAGATTGCGAAAGAGTTTGGATATTTTCTCCACTTACTTTCTAAAATGGAAAATTTTCCCAAATGCTTCCAAAACTCAGATTATAATTTTCCAACATAAGCCAATAGCTTCTTATTAGAAACCTTCTTAAAGACATATTGTCACTGTGAATGGGGTTCCAATTAATGAGAAGTTAAAGCGAAGTTAAATATTTAGGTCTTCTGCTAGATCAAAAATTAACTTTTAAAATCACATTGAAGGCCTTCAAGCCAAATGTAACAAATATATTAAGTGCCTATATCCACTTATAAACAGAAAATCAAGACTTTGTCTTAAGAACAAACTTTTGATTTACAAACAAATTTTTAGACCAGCCATGTTGTATGCTGTGCCAATATGGACTAGTTGCTGCAATACCAGAAAGAAGGCACTCCAGAGGATTCAAAATAAAATTTTGAAAATGATTCTGAAGTTGCCTCCGTGGTATAGTACCAATGAACTTCATAGAATTTCTAATATTGAGACATTGCAACAAATGTCCAACAAAATAATTTCCAATTTAGATAAAAATCGTTGCAATCTTCTATTGCAACGATTAACTCCCTTTACCCTTTAGTATAAAATAGGCTAAGTTTAGTTTAAGTTGAAAACATTGTAATTCCTACATGGTTCAATTCAACCAGAGGAAAAATTCTAACTGCCAGAGGCAATTGAAATGTATTAATAATAACTAAAAGCGTAACATAGCAAATAAGGATGATAGTGTTAGAAAAACACGGAACACCTAGTCTAAGAAATGCATGTATTAGATAATTAGCAAATAAAATTAGTTAAAAAAAAAAAAAAAAGTTCATCGTTGGTCACTTTTCCCTGTGCATCTGAGACTTTTATTTGTCTATATTTGCCCGAGCCTTCTATCGAATCACTTTTATTATCTTCTCAAGTGATGGAGAACTAATTTTTTGAGGAATACAAGGTGGTTGGGTGCAAATTGGTCAACTGACTAAAAGGTATCCCATTTTTACTCAATGTGTTGTACTTTTTACAACAATGCGAGTCACGGAAGGTTAAAAGTGAAACGAATATTTTTTTGATAATTCGTCTGCATTAAGGCAAGGCGCCAGTGCGACCTGACAACTAAGATCATTGATATGCATATTCAAGAGGGGTAATTTCAAGAAAGAATACTTTAAAATTACAGATCAGGTAAAATCTTTAAAACACTTTTAATCGAGTCTGCATATTTGAAATGAATTATGAAATTTATTCTAAAAAAGCGTCTACAAGCAATGCTTCGATTAATTTGAATTCCGTTAATGACTATCTAATAAGTGTTTACCAATATTTAGCTTTTGGATTTGGGGAATTCCTTATAGAAATGCTAGGTCTTCTATCGATGTGTAATAAGTTTTGTCGCTATTTCAAATTCCTACTCATTTTCGAGTGTTTGTTCAATTTTACAGAAAGTTGTAGGAGCTTTAAAGAGTTTTCTCGACCTTTATCAGCAATCCTTACGACTTTCACGATTTCACATTTCAAAGATTCAAAGAGACTTGTGGATCTCATAAAAATAACAATTTTAAAGACCGAAAACATCCTAGATCGGATCGAGAATCGATCTCGCCATCTCCGGTTTCTGCGCCTTTGTTTGCAAGGCTCTACTGGAAACCTCAAGCCAGCATAGACGTCAAATTAATGCAACTTACGGGGCTTTTAGCTAATGCACTTCGTTTTCTCTCGAAAGCTTGAGGGCGTTTGATGGAGCTTCTCGCCTACGTCTATTGATGCCAGTATTTAGAGAAGCTCGAAGTGTTCTTTGCTGCTGCAGTGGATGAGTTCTGGGAAACTTTCTTCGGCTCGTTTTTACTGATTTCCAAAGCTTCGAAACGAGATACAATTATAAAACGATTCTTACACTCTAGCGAGTTTTTATCAACTGATAATTTGCATATGTGATCACTTGAGAGTGTTGTTCATCATCGATTATTTGAAAAAAAAAAAAGTTTATCATCCTTTTCGAATGTTGGTCTAAAAATTGTATACATGACCAGGGTTCGTTCGTTCACTCAATCTCAGGAGCACAGGATAAACCAGGAAAACATGTTCACCCTGGGCTTGAAAACGCTTGCTTTGGTCTCATCGAACAGAAAAGTTGAAAACCTGCACATTATATACAGCTACGTAGTTCAACGTCACCTGTGCGTACATCCCAATTGGGCTGCACCTTTGAGTTATTTTTAGAATTTTATTCCACTTTACAAGAGTGCTCACGGATTTGCAAGATTTCTGTCAAATTTTCAGGAACTTTTATGAACTCTATGCAAATTTTCTGAAATTCTTGAGAGCAATTTGCTCAGGCTTCCAGTACAAGACCCTTTTTAGAAAACAGGTCGAAAATATAGTCCATACTTCCCTTTTGATAACAGAATACTGTTAGATCGAACAGGCTGTTAGTGCTGTTAGACTATCAATGCGAGAAGTTAGAGAAAGCACAGGACATATATGAGCATTTTCAGATAAAAATAGATACTGACACTCATCAATAAACCATGTTTTTCATTATGACATGACCCACATAGGTTGTAGAGAGCAATCATATGTCAAAAAGCTTTTGGACAAAAACAGCAGTTAGAGTTTGAAGTCTTTGCGAGTCATGAGTCTGTTAGGACATTAGAACGCAGTTCTTATTATCAAATAACTGGATTCACAATTACAAATGTAGTACATTTTATGTACCTTTTTTTCACATAGGCACATTTTATTTTTTTCGGGAAAATTTTGGAAAACCGGGAAAAACCCGCGAATTTAATTTGTCGACTAGAGTGGTAACCCTGCAATTCTTACCGGGTTGCTTATGAAACTTCTTTGAACTCTATGTGGATTACAGAAGAACCGACTTTTCTTTGTAATTATAAATAATGAATGATTACTGTGGCACAACTTTCTCCTAATCTAGACAATTATTACATGACCAAGCAATTTTTCGCATGACACGCTAAATTTCTCACATTTCTGCTCAAATCTATTATTAGGCATCCAACTTTCGCATATGGGAAAAAGGTCCCATGACGCTCCCAGTACAGTGGTACAATGCCATAGTTATTACGTTTGAGAGCCGGCGTTTTATACAATTTGCGTAATGTTTTAAATGGGAGTGTTATGGTTCAAAATGTGTCAATGCTTGTAGTAAATAACAAATACATTTAGATTTTTGTTATTTTTTTGGTGTTTATGGTAGGTACACAGTACGAGTTAGCTTGCCGATGTGGCCTACGAACGCCCGCTGAAGAGATAAAAATTGGATTACATAGAGAAACAAATAAAAACTTTTATCGCATAGAACTTGCAAATCTGAAGCATATTGCTCTATTTTCCCCTGAATGCCTACCGACATGTCGTTGGTGGCCGCCAACTGACGAACTGAAGGTTTTCTCGCTTCATCTCGTTTGTACCCCTTTCAGCTGTTTTCATTCCGACTTGATGGGATCGCATGGTGTTTTATTGTCCCGCCGATGAAAATAGCTGCTCATCGGCAGCGAACAGAACCGCGCGAGCTGTTCACTCGACGTGAAATAATTTCCCGGCGCGTTCGCCCGGTGAGCAATGCGTTGTTCGCACTTTACCATCGCCATATGGTTGTCACATGGATCAGTTGATCTGCGGTTGAAAATATTAGTGTTCGATTCAATCATTGAAGTAACTTACGATAGTAAACCGGGATCGATTCGTAATAGTTTTGAAAGCTTCGAACTTTAAATTCTCCAATTAATTTTCAAGCACTTTTACATATTTATAAGAAAAAATATGATGAACAATAAACGGCTTTGATTGTAGTTTTATTTCTATATTGATTCTGGAGATTGTAAATTCGGAGATTAAATACACCTGTTACATTGATTCGTCTGTAATTGTAAGTTGATGTTTTACGTAGCTCGTAGATTCGTTTACACCTTTACAGCGACAATAGTAAAACTTGATATGATGTTGACGTTAAATTTTCGTCAGTCAAATTTGGCGGATTTTCTATACCACCTAAGTATAGCTTCGGTTTCTAATTACTATGCGAACACACTGGCTGCGGATGTCAGGACAATTCAAGTCAGCAGAATAAGTGGGAATTTTATTTACTCGACTCAAGATGAATATCGACAGTTACCGCCTACAGCGATGTTTAGGTAAATAGAACCTAAATCTTATGCGTGAGTGGTCCCGATAGCAAATTGAATATAAAAATAGTGTTTTCCAAACGGTGTCGAACGGAGTCAATTGTAGTTTATTCTTGAGACGAAATACAACAGCAAATTGAGTAAAGACTAGCAGTGGAGTTTGCTTCTTGAACATTTGCGTTTTCCGATCCGTGTCGTCGTTTATAACCCGTAACACGTGCCTTTCCGGTTGTGGTGCCAGCTTTCCTCACCGGTCGGTGGTGGTGGGGCAAGAGCGCAGGCAACCGGAACCGAACGGGGTGTGATTTTTATTGGCGGTGACGGCCCTCCGGTTCCTTTCCGGTGTCGTGGGATCTCGGTGGGATTATCCGCAAAATGTTTGACGATGTTTCGTTGCGGAGCGGCTGCGGGGACAGAACTGGCACTGGATGAAGCTCTGATGGCAATACCGATGGATGGATGGGTGGTATAAATAAGTTATGACTGAAACGTGCCTGGGTGGCGTTCTGAGGAGTAGAACTTTATGATGCTGTGAAATGCATAAAGCGATTCATTGTATGGGTAATGAACGTACGAATTGGAAGATGAACTCAATTTTCTAATGGAATTGGTTATGACTGTAAAATAGTTTAATATTTTGGACGAGCGAAATAAGATCTTAAGCTTCCATTCTTTTTATGACCCCAAATAAATTGTTGGACAACGTGTCTTAAACGATTGCGTCTTCTGCTTTAAACAAAAAAATGACGGTAAAAGTGGTTTTTGTAATATTTGAATTTCTCAATCTGCATTTAGCTCATATATATTATATAAAAATGTTGGTTTTTCATACAAATGTTGCATAAAAAAGCATGATGGAATGTAAGTGTTCAATACAATTTAACATTTTTTATATGTCAAGCTGAGCTAGCTATATTTGAAGCACAATAATTTACTATTAGTAAAACCTTCTCTGAAGTTACTTTCTCAGCAATAATTAAGCCTTGACTTTTCAAACAATTTACTCTGCGAAATTAATAAAACACGTTTGTTCACTACCAAATAATCATTTTGACTTTCCGTAACATCTTTTGGCTTGTCTTCCCTAAATACTGCGGCCCAGTTACTCTCCCAAATGGATTCTCCTTGCAAGCATAACAAAAAAAATAATCACCAGCCAAACTCCCACAGCCCCATTTTTCCATCGTTCACCACCTTACTACGGGTAATTTGTTTTACTTTTCGCTGCCGCTGTCGACCGTGAGCCACTGCCGTCTTCCCACGCACCATCCGCCCGCCAGAGTAAACAAAAGCGGATTCTGCGTTACGCAGATTAGATCCACTGTCATTTGTTTCTCCTGAACAACAACAAACCAAAGGTAGATGTGCAACAACCACCTCCGCCTTCCGGCCCGAGCCGAACGGAGCCATGGCCAATGTTCAGCTCTGTTAGGTCTGCTGGGTAGGTGATTCGCGTTGTGGTTGTGGTCCAGGACCGCGCCATCACCAGCGGGATATAATTTTCCAAAATTAGACTGTGATGCGAGGGCTAACGATTACGGCCGCGCTAATCGGCGTTTCCCAACGGTTGGTCTTCCCCCAACGACTACAAAAAGCGCCACTGACAAAAGCAGTGCAAGACGTGCAAAGTAGCACCTGTTCAGTGTCTGGGATATTGTTTGCACGATCGATCACCGGAAAGGTATTGTATTTATAAGCGAAAACTGCACTATTGAAATTTTATAAATGATTTAAAGGAACTTGTGATGTCTGCTCGGTGCAGATCTGTAGATTACCAAGCAGAAAATTTTTGAAGGGTTTTGCACATGATCAATTAGGTAATTTTGCAAACCTCATCACTTTAAAAAGTCATTTAAAAATGTAAAAAAGGTGGTCACTGGGCACTTAGCCGTAAGGCATTAAGGCCGTTTGGAACAATGCCATTTGGTGATGTAAATAAAAGTACAATTCTTCATTATTATTCTGGTTTAAACATCAAAATACAGATGCAGTTTTCCAAAAAGTTGAATTATGGAGTGTTCAATGTATAGTTATCTTTTTGAAAGCAGACCCCATTCAATTATGGCAACACGTTTGGAACGTTTATGTTAGCAAAATCGAATGTTTTTTTTTCATGATACTTCACACTTCTTCACATATTGTTCACCCTTTTTAATGCAGATTTCGAAAACTCAATTTTTTAAAGATTTTTTTTACGCTTATTTTGGGATCTAACCAGTTTTTCAATTTCAATTCAATAAATTGAACAAAAAAGATGAAAAAAGAAGTTTGTGTCGGCATTGAATTGTTGAAGTGTTTTGTTACCATAATCGAATGGCTTTGCGCCAAAATCGAATGTAATCAAAATTGAATGTTGCCAAAATCGAATGGGGTACAAGGCCTAGGAAGAATCCCGGCATAAGGCGGAGCAAGCTATGACTCCTGCTTCTAATTCGTGCATCGGCTCAACATAACACAATATGGCACTGCACGGAAAATTCTCTTTCTCTTTCGTTCTTCATAAATTTTGACATTTACTGGCCTTGTTGTTTTCTAATTTCTTTGCAGCGAAAAAAAAAACAAAGCAGCATGGACTGCTTTGTCTCTTTCTCGCTGCAAAGAAAAATTTGAATAC
The DNA here is from genome assembly GCF_024139115.2 of Armigeres subalbatus. Taxonomy (NCBI): domain Eukaryota; kingdom Metazoa; phylum Arthropoda; class Insecta; order Diptera; family Culicidae; genus Armigeres; species Armigeres subalbatus. Next base: position 353,522,357 of record NC_085140.1, on the reverse strand, counting down.
AACAAGGCCAGTAAACGTCAAAATTTATGAAGAACGAAAAAGAAACAAATTTTCCTGTGCAGTGCCCTATAGGGGACATGATTCCGTTTTTAAATATTGTAGCACTCATATAAAATCTAATCTTCCGCTTATTTTTAATCTCCACAAAAAATGAGCGCCAGATAGTCGCCTAAGAAAAACATACCTCCAGAAAAAAAGCTACTTTGATATTTTTGAAAATTCGGTTGCCACGTGGTTGATTGTGGCAAAGAATGCTTTTTGATAGCACATGCTTTGTATAGCGGATACATTTTTCACATCTATGATAGCGTTCGAAATTATCACGCAAGTAGTCATTCAATTGCAAGGTACAATACATTTGCTCGGTATAGGGCACTGCACGGGAACATCTCTTTCTCTTTCGTTCCTCATACATTTTGACGTTTACTGGCCTTGTTGTTTTCTAATTTCTTTGCAGCGAAAAAGAGACAAATTATTCCGTGCAGTGCCCTATTCTTTTATATGCCTGGCAGTGCCACGCCGTTGGTGATCGGCAGTGCTGCGGCGTGAGTCGGCGTGAACTATTTTCAAGCGCCAAAATTTCTCCGGAATTCCTCCAGAAACTCCTCAATTTCTCAGGAAGTTCCACCACAAGTTCGTTGGGAAGTTCATCAAGAAATTCATCTACACATTCCTCTAGAAGTAGCTCAAGGAAGTTTTTCCAGAAATTCCTGCGGAGTCCGTCCAGGAATTCCGCCGGAGGTTCTTCCAAAAGTTCCTCCAGGAACTCCTCCTGAAGTTCCTCCAGGAATACCTCCGGAAGTTTATCCAGGAATTCTTCGAGAAGCTTCTCCGGAAACTCCGCATAAAGTTTCTATAAAAAAATTCTTCACGGAGTTTCCGGAAATTCCCTCAAAATTCTTCCCGCAATTCCTCAAGAAGTTTCTTCAAGAGTTTGTTCTGAAGTTCCTCCAGGAATTAGTTAGGAAGTCAATTCAGCAATTCATCCGTTAGTTTCTCCAAAATATTTTCCCGTAATTCCCAACCACTTCCATGTAATTCTTTATAAAGACTCTTCAGAAGTACCCCCAGGAGTTTCCCCTGAAGTTTCTTCAAGGAAGGCCTGAAAATCTTCAGGAATTTCTTCCATGATTTCCTTTAGAAGTCTTTCAGGAATCCTTCCGAAGGCTTCAATAGAAGTTAGTTGGGGAGTCCTCCAGTAATTCTTCGGAAAGCTTCTCTAGGAATCCCTCGGAAAGTTCTTCCAAGAATTCTTCCCGAAATTCCTACAACAGTTCCATCAAAGTTATTCAAAAAATTTCCTCAATAACTTCTTCGGAAGTTCCTCAGAAAGTAATTCAGGTAATTTGGAGCAGACAATTTCATTAACTGTGAGATTTTGAGGTTCATTAGGAAATACTTACTCATACAAGCTCAGTTCCCTCCATGATGTTTCTCCCAATGGACTTCCTGAAGGCATTCTAGAAAAAAAAATCTGAGAGATTATTCCAGCATTATAAACACTAGACAACTGATGAAATTGGTTGTGGCAATCGATGACCTTGGCTGTTGACCCTTTGTACGATTCAGAACTATTTCTGCTAATTGGAGGATAACCGTTAGTGTTGGCTTCAGGACAAGTTTGGCTCTGGTGTGTTTTGATGGTGTTATTCCGGATGAGCTATTTCTGACCGTCTCTCGTTGAAGGTCTCCTGGCCTGGAGTAGATGTGTGGTTCTACATAGGGAACATAGGGATCTTTTTCAAGGAAACAAGCAATTTTAGAATAACTTGCCTGTTACGGAAACCCTTACATACGGGCCTTCGAGGGAGCCCTCTGTATCGCGATGCCGCTAAAGACGGCTGAAGAACATGTAGTATCGACAAAATCAAGTACTAAAATCGTGACACCAAAAACGGACTTCACGAAATACGACAACTTTCAGGTGATTGACGGCGTGGAATGGCCAACGGTTGATCTTGTTGATAAATTCTTGAAATAGGCCGTTCTGTGGGCATCCGTTTACAGCTATAATCATTCCTTGATTTTTTTGCAATACAATTTTTTGCAGGAAACAGCTTTCTGTGACTCATATACAACCGATTCGAGTGATATAGGAGTTACAGCAACCAAATCGGTCCGAATTATGCTGTTAGGGAAAACGAATACTTAACCAAACAGCGGGGACAACTTATTGAGCTTTCCGCGGTGCCGAAGCACCTCGTTTGAAGAGTTACATATCAACTTATGGGACTACTGTTCGTATTCTCAAATAGGAAGGGTGCAGATCTTATCCCTTCTATTCCCAATATCCCTTCTTAAGACACCATCCCAGCTATGTTTTTTTTAAATTTGTTTATTTGGTAGGCTCAGGCGAATATAACACTTTACGGAGCCACTGTTCTTTGTGATATGTATACTGCCGTCATACGCATAATTGTCCCATGTGTGCTGGGATTCCTTATATACATGGGACAGTTTTGCGTATAACAGCAGTATAGTCGATATCATCTTATTAATACGTGTTTACCAGAAGGATATAAGCCAACGTACAAGGTTCTCAATGTGTATGGATGGATGGGGCATAGGATTCGGAAACAATGGATTTCAGCTTCATATTCCGGCATTTGTCAGAGACAAGATGACACGCCATCGTGCTCTAGGAATGGGTTGATTGGGGGCATCTTCCGGATGGTCAAAGCTACGGAACTCTATGGAACAGAAAGCCAGAGGCAAAACAAAAAATCTGAAGGGTTATGTACAAGACACGACCGCCCAACGTAAACTACGTAGAACAGTTTGGTGCATTAAGGAATGTAGTCATATTTTAAGATAATTCATTGGATTACTTATGTCACTGGTTTAGAACAAAATTACCATAACTTAAAATATAAAAAAATGTTGGATACCGTAGTCAGGGGTGACGTCCGAGCCCTCACCGACAGTCTGGAGGTCGGATAACAAAATCGTTCAAAAAGGTCACTTATAATTCAGTTTTATTGTTCTCAGATACATTAAATCTATTCTTCAAGCATTCTATGTAGTTGAAACAATGACCCATTCTCACCCCCATTTGACCCGTTGTCTCATCGACGACGGTATGATAACTTAAAATTTTAACTTTAAAACCCCAAGTGGTAATAATGCTTTTCGCAATTCCAACTGTTGCATTCGACTTAGAGTAAAATTAGTAGGGATTCAGTTTCATTCCATATATAGGTGGAAATAGTGGAGTATGACTATTAAATAATACTATTCTGAAATAAAAATAACTCACTAGCGTTACATGGTTATGATATCACAAGCAGCATACGTTGAGCCAATCTTGTTGCAATAACCATATTGTGAGACAATTCGGGCATATATAAGTTACTGTGATCGATGTGCAATATGTTTGTAGCTGGGGGTGTATTTTACGATTTTACGACAGATGCGAGACGATACGCATCGGCCCTGAACCTTGCAAAGAATCTCTGCTCTGGCTACGGACGAACAGGTGCCTCTGTCCAATGGTAGTCAGAGCATCGAGTCATCACTGGAGGAAGAATACGAGCCTTGGACCTTTGGCAGAATCTCCGCCTTCTGTTATTTGGAGTGACGAGGAATAGTTGGCAGAGAAGGGATAGTCGTATTGTTGAGTCCGACAAAGAAGCGCGAGTCGATAAAACCCGGTTGCGCCAACTAGAAATCAACAAATACTAGCTATGTACCGTTTTGACTCAAATTCCGAACATGCCTCATATTCCGAACTTTAGCTTTTAAATGCGCATTTTAACTTTATTCGTGTAATTTTCTCCACAGGAGTTTGAATTCGTTTGTTATCTTGATCTTCAGTGCGGAAAACCAATGACAGTTTTAGTTTTAGGGCGCTAAAACGCCAGTGTTCGGAATATGAGTCATATTCGGGATTTGAGTCAGAACGGTACCAAAAGCCAAGCCATTCGGTTGAGATGCGCCAGAGGAGTAGTCGCTGCGGACGGGAATAGGGTATTTGTGCTATTTTATTACAATCTAACACCCACTATATGGCAGTGACATTATGGATAACATATTCGTGCAACCATATTATTAATATAATTGCAAGAATCTTAGATCCGGGAGCTAGAAAGTAATAGTTCTGTTGTAACCTATAGCCCGTTTCAATAAAGTATGCGTTCCGAAGCTATAGCCGTATACAATAAGCCCCGTATGATTGTACCCTCAGAGTATCTGAAGTGCATTCAAACTTCCTGAATTAAAATTGAATTCTTTTGATTTTGGCGCATATTTAATAATAAAAATATAATTAACAATTTGCAGTTTATCATAAAATGGCTTACCATGCTACTAAGTTATCTTTGAATCGAACATGTTTGTTTATTTGCATTGCGATTATCGCATTATGACATTGCATTGCATTTGCTAACAATCGATCATCCTATCCTTGCACAAACATGCGCTTTATGTATATCGCCGACTAGTCACTAGTCTGGCCCTACTTTTTGTTGTAAACTGGTGCGAAGCACCGCACAAAAAGAAGAGCCCAAAAACCAACTACACTGAACGACGGCCGAATGAGACTCACTTTGCGAACGGGAAAAAGAGGTGCTGCCAAAATGGTCCAATACCCTACTTTAACGTTGATAATCAAATGTTTCAATATAATTGGAAAATTGGTGGAGAGTTTCCGAGTCGATTGATATATAAATCTCAAAAATCCATCGAAAAATGAATGCGCTATTAACGTTCAAAATCTTACATGATTTCGTGACGGTCTCGGATTTGGAAATTTTCATTTGTCACCCTGTATCCGAGGCTTCCCCTTAGACGTAGTTTACGTCAAAAAAACTTTGAAGATAGAAAGAAAAACAAATTATTAGATTTTGATGTCAGAAGAACAAATGAAGCTATAAATGGCCTGCATATAGACAACATCACGTCACCATCCTTGGTGTGAATGGTAACTACACGAATGTTGCAATTTTGACCGGTGAACGTTTCTGTAATTTTCCTTAATATATGTGGGTACGGATATTATTTATTGCGACTTACAATTGTTGGCCTTGAGTATGTTGCCAAAAAAATAATTGATTTTCCGAAATCTCCTATAAATTCGGTTCTGGAACTGCCGTGAGCAATCCTCTCACCAGAAAACAGTGAGATCATTGCCCTGCGGCATTAACGATCTAGAGTTGAGAATCGTTGCTACTTGATGGACCGCTGTATGTTTTTCGTCTTATGTCAATATTCTACACATACAGCATTCCGAAAGTGGCATTTTAAGGATTAACCGGTGGCCTCCCTCGATTCCACATTAAGCGGCAGTACTACAGATAACACGTAGGAAATGTAGATCGTTGAGTTGATGGCGTAGATTCGCCAGCTCCCTATTTGCTCCCACGAAATGGGTTGCATTGTCGCACATTATCACCTTTCACTTGCCACGGATTGTGAAAAATAACTTGGACACAGTTAAAAACTCTTGCGTGAATAGATCGGCCCAATTTCCATGTGTGTGTATGGCCTTGGTAAACAGACAGACGAAAATGCTTACGAAGATCTTGATTGGAACAGCTTTCTGACCTGGGTATCGTACTCACAAAGTCGATGCCAACCTTAACCATCATCCTCCCTTGATTCTTTTTACGCACTAAACAATGATATCAAAAAATCATAACTCCTTTGATTCTCAGTCGGTTTTGTCGATACAGCTAACAAACGAAGTTACCCAGCAAACACAAGATCGTATATCATAGCGAATAAGTGTACAACGTGGAGGCCATATACGTACACTTTGCATGCAGTCAAATGGAGGCCTCCACCTTGTACACTTATTTGCTAGCATATGCGACTTTGTGTTGGCTGGGTAGTTCTCTAGTTATTGAAACTTTAGATCTGAAGCAGAGCCTTCAGGTGCACTGACCGGCCGTCCGAGTCGCAAGACAGGAACAGCAAGTGTTCGTCAGGCGGGTGGTTGGAAGCGAGAAGGGAGACAAGGTAATGCAGACCGAGGCCTTCACCTTCCTTTGAGGAGCAACGATGGCCCAAGAGGCGATAGTTTTCGCCTTGTGGGCCAACGGAGATAGGACTGCGCCTGACTGGAAACGCCTCAGGCAGCTATCGAACAGCGGCTTGAAACGCAAAGTCAAGCGACGAGCAATTTTAAAAGTCAAACATCGCTTGGAAGGAGTAAATTGTGGTGCAGATGAGCCTGAGAGGCCTCGACCCGAGAAGGCGACTTCTCTGTCTAAAAAGAGGGCGAAAGGCACCAACAAGACGCAACTCGTCGGACCTAAAGAAGCTACCAGCCATCCGAACAAACCCTGCAGCTGGTAAGTAGGGCAAAGTGGAAGTTGGACGCATCCCGACCTGAAGGACAGAGGCGAGAGCTCGCTGGTCAAAACCAACAAGGCAAAATACGCCGAAGTCCCTAAATCGATGCGGGCTGCCGAAAGACTTTCGGCACTGGGAAAGGACGTGCGAAGCGTCAGATGCACCAACAAGGCTGGGGAACTGATCTTAGTGCTGAAACGTTGATTGCAAGCGAGCCGTACGGCTTACAAGAAGCTGATCAAGGATGTCTTGGGTGACGGCGTCGAGGTGAGGTCGTTTGGTGCGGAAGTGACCCTCTAGGGTGAACAACTGGACGAGGTCACGGATGTAGACGACATCGTCCTTGACCTTACTCTTGAAATTCAATGCTCAATTGGCTATTTTTCAAGGTTTCTGGGTGGCTTTGGACGGGTTCTACGGTATTCCGGAAATCTGATGGCCAATTCAATTCTCTTTCCAGTTCGGATAACTAGAGACCTTACGTTTGGTGGGTGAATCGTCAAAATCGGTTGAGAATCAAAAGCTTTGTATGGAATCTGCCGTAAGGGTGGCTGAGAGGTCGATGATAGTTCTAATCAGAGGTATCGACTCCTATTTGTTTTTTTTTCTTTAAAGAGAGATTGTTTAACGGTGCCACACGCATTTTGGATGGTCAAGCGAACAATAAATAAAGGCAAGCCATGCAGCTCTACGGATGCTAGGACCTGCTAAAACCTGTCCACCGGGGAACGGAAAAAGATTCTTGTGCATCCACAATTCAACGAAATTCTTTCCAGAAAGCCTGAAACCTGCATGACAAAGCTTATTGTCCCAATCAGTTTTCTGCGCTCAACGCTGCCGACGTAGGATTCTTGTTCGGATAGAAACCAGCCCAATGAACACCAGAGGATCGAAGATGTCGAAGAGAACAACTCCCTTTGGCAATTGAAACAATCCTTGGTAGGTTCCCAAAAAATTCCAAGGGTTTTCACGACTAATTTATACGGACATAACTACAGAGTGGCATGATAATGTTGACGGCGAAAATTCTGCACTGTTCGAGCTCTATTTACGCAGTGTAAATCCGACTGAATTTGTTAGCAAAATTTCCCTTTGCAACAAGCTCCCCGTCTTCTTCTAATTTATCGATGCTGGTCGATAAGCCGTGGACCTATAAGTTCTCACGAACTCTTGGAGAAATGTTGTCTGTAGGAGGCTTCAAGTATGCAATTTGCTTGTGAACTTGGTTTTCTATGCAAAGAAAAAACTTCTACAATATGTCAGAAGGCCAGTATTTTAAATAAAACTCATGTACGGTATTTGTTTGAACCCTCTATTCTTACCAATGCACAATAACATTGTGCATTGTAATCAATATTGATTGTCAAGAGAGAATGCACCGTACCAAAGGTGACTACATTTATCGACATTTTTCTACACTCCAAACCGACAACATTACAACAGAATGTTCACATTTACCCCCGTTGTTGCTGGTGAACGTCGCCATCTCGGTCTCCGAACGTTTCCGAAGCAGCAGTCGATGTATGGATACCGCTGGAGTAGAGAGTGAGCTCGTAAACATTAATTTCCCCGGCTGTGGAAGATCGAGATTTTTCTTGTTTGGTACGATGGGTGGTTCTACTAATGAGCACGAACAGCTCCCCGGTGCTGGGCGGGATGGGAAGAGAAGATCCGGATGGAGGTGATGAACTGAATGAGCCGTTGTTTGTTTTTTCGTGGTTCATATTTTAGACAGATGGAAAATGATTGGATAATATGTGAATGTTCTTTCTTAATAAACTTCGTTGATGTTTTATTTATTCGGGAACGGATTCAATCAACGGCTATAATGGGTTATTTTAGTAGTTAGTCGATGAGGTGCGAAAAACATTCGAATTCTTTGCGGATAAATAATTATTTACTATGTTTTCGGTTATACTTTTATTACGATGGGTAACGAATGATATCGTAAATAGATGCTACTTGAAAGGTGTTGTATACTCTTTACTTCTCATTTTATGACGAATGTTTACGATTTTTCAAATTTGATTTAGAGTCGTAAACAATATGTTAATGTTTATGCAATTTGAATCCAGGAAAATTGTTTCTTTCTTAAACAATTTATCTTCGCCAACACATTTCAGTCCAACATTCTCCAATCATAATTCAAGCTCATCGCGCACATTGTTCAAATGCCATTCTGCGAACGGTGACATAAACAGCTAATCTGGGGCTAACCAGCAACAATCGACTCCACAGCACAGTGCGAGAACCGGAAAAGTAATGACCTCATCTCATCCGAGACGTCTCTCATTCCGCCTCCAATCTCACGCCCACAAAAGCCAACTTGATTGATCAAAAACACCGTGAGGTTCCCGCGACGCTTCCTATCCTTACATCCCTACAGTTTTTCTTTTCGCTTGCTCACAAGGCACAGTAAAGTTCACCGAAATGTGGCACAAATTTATACACCACCACATATATTAGATAAATTTGAAAATCACATAAAACTGGCAACGAAAATTGCGCTCGCTATGGTCTCGGTCGGCCTGCCAGTCAGTAGTAGCGGGAAGTGGTAGGATTTTCCATTTCCTTCAGCCAACACAAATCAACAGAATCTCAATCAGACACGCGCACACAGTCACCCAAACAGCAACATAAAAAAGTCACACGCCTGGAGTTATCCGACGGCACTCGCTGTCGAAGATGGAATGGAAATTGGGCACGAACTTTGTTGTGATGAATTTCGTGGCGGGCTTAATCAGGCGACAGAACGTGCATGCAAAATTGACTTTCTTCGGTGGAAAAATTGAGATTATAAACCCATTGCTATGCGCTGTTCTGTAAAATAGCTCGATTTATGAATGGATCAGACGAGAGGTTAACCGGTCATAGAGTAGGATTATATGAGAATTTTAAGCCATGTAGGGTAACTGCAGAAATGTTGGCAACAACATCCAATTAGACGTGGGCATTATTCTTTGGTTTGATATCAAATGAATATGGAAGGGAAGATGACAAAAGGAATGGTTCCCCTAGTTCACATAAACAAATGATAAATGCAGAAATAATCCAAGTCGTACATCGTGAACGACTTTGGATATCGAAATGAAAATTGCGTATCCCAACAAAAATAGGTCATCATGCTGACGGCGACGATCCAGTTTTAATGAGATATTGATAATAGCTTTATGATGATGTAGTCTTAAAATTGTCATAAAAATATAGTTTATCTTTATTGCTTCATTCGATTGCGCCAGACTGGATAAGTGGTGGAAGAAGCATTCAAAGGAATAATGTTTTTCCTAGTATTACTGATCAAGATATTGGTGGTCGTAAAATTGTTCTCCTTCCCTTCCGATTGAAACTTCGTCATTTTCAATTGGCTTTCTCGGAAGAATGGTTTGATCTGAAGAGCTCGAGCATTTCAGCAACAAAAACGTTGGCGTTTTATTTTTGACTCCGTTGAATGGAATTACTTCTCATGGTTTTTTAAAGAGCATTTGTTTCTGATTCGTTCGATATTTAAACGTTTGAAAGAAGAGCAAATCCTCCAGTTTCTTGCTTATTAAATTGTGTTGAATAATTTCTATCTATATTGGTACCATCAACTCTGAAGTTTCAATATAAGTTTTATATAACTTAGACGGTTAGAGGCAAAGGTATGTAAACGACATTATGGCAAACTTTGTGTAAATTTTAAAATTTAAAATTGCTTTCATACAATTATTAGTAACAATCGTTTTTTACAAAACAAAAATAGATTAACACTTTTAAAAGCAAAAATTTTCTACAAAATAATTGTTTTTCACAAAAAAACTAAAATTATCAAGATTTTTTTTTTAGGAAATACGGGAAATTATTTGTAATGTCCATTAAGAAGAATCATATGACTGAAAATCATTCGGCAAATTGAACGTTGAGCTAAAATGGTTAATATGTCGAACACGGTTTGACCGAAAATGTCTTTTGTCCAAAAGCAGTTTGCCTTAACAGGCTGTTTGGTCGAATAGGTCATGTAGCCGAAAATTTCGTTTGGTCAGTTGCTGAACTGGTAATATGGCCAAAAATGTCGACCCGTTCGGCCAAAAAACATTTTCAGATAAATAGTCCTTTCTAATCAGTTACGACAGTGGTTCTTTTTGCAAAACGACTTTTTTGGCCAGATGAGTTTTGGTCGAATGGTTTGTTCGGCCAAATGGCATAACCGGCTAAACAACTTTCGGCCATATGGCTCTTCCCGTCTTTTGATTGACAGTCATTCGGTGAAGACCATTTGTTCGAATGCCACTTGGTCGATTGTCATTTTGCCGAATTATATTTTGCTGAATTAGACGTTTGACCGAAAATCGTTTGGCCGAGAATGTCATTTGGTTGAAAGCGACATACGGCCAAAAATGCCATTGCCAATCGGGTCATATGGCCGAAAAGGTCGACCCGTTTGATCTATTCGGACAAATGACTTTTTCGGAAAAATAATCAGTTCAGATAGACAACAATTTCGGCCAATAGACTTTCGGCCTAATGATTCGTTCGGCCAAATCACATATTCGACCTTGTGGCCTTCAACCAAATGACTTTCGGCCAAACGGCCCTTCTCCATTTAAGAATTTGGTTTCGTCGAGAAAATGATTAGATTTCAATAGAAAATACTCGGTGATGTATGCGGAAAATTCTTCGAAAGTTTCATACGAAATTCTTTGGAGTTTCCACAAGAAGCGGTTTGATTTTTTTCTTATTTGCATGGGAAATTTTTCGGAATTTATTTGAATTTTGTTCAGAATGTGCACTTAAATTCTCCAGAATTTCCATCGAGAACTCTTCCAAATTTTTACTTTAACATAATATAGTCAGAACAATAAACTGTTAAGAGTAGGAAAAGCTTTGATAATAATAGTGATAATATGAGGCAGATTCAAAATGCTTCAAAAGCTTATAATGCGTTAGAACAGAATTAAATAAGCAGCCTTCGCAGAGGCAAAATAAGATTCACTCTAATTAAGGTTTAAAAAAATCGACTAAAATAAAAACTTGCCTTAAAAAATTAGAAATAATAAATCAGCTTTTCAAGAACACCTTTTTATACCAAAAAAGGCTGATCCGAGAAGAAATTTATTCAAAGCTCAAAACACAATCGCTTAGTGATGACAAGAAAAATCAATCGCAACGATAACCTTACGTTGTCCACAACCTATTTTGCGGTCGCGTCTTGTACACAACCTTTCTGATTTTCTTTTCAAATGTTTTCATGTAATAATAAAGTAATAAAAATGTGATTTTTGCGTAACATTAGAACATGAATCAACAAAACAAGAGTTTATTATTTTACAACGATTCACCAACTAATTAATATTGAAGCCTTTGAGGAAATGGAAATCAAAAACGAGTTTTATTAATAAGAATTTATAACTTATAATAAGAATTTATAACTATATAAGAATGGCAAGTTTAACGAATTTACATTTGAATGGTTTCGACGAATTGAAGTAACATTGTTTTCTCTCAAGACGCCCAACATCCTAATTCTGAAAACCGCTTCGGATCCATTTCAAGTGAATCGTTATTCCTTGAAAGCTGACAGATTCCTCTGGGAATATCTGCTTCAAATGTCTGACAAAACCACATTTTCCGAGTAGCAAAGTTACCATTAGCTGTCATGTTTCATATTGCACAGCTCCCGCTATAAACCGTCCATTAATCGTATTATTTCTTCACATTTTCCCCCCTCTTCCACAGATCATCATGTCCGAGAAGGACAAGACCAAGTTGGTCTCCACGGAGAAGCGGAAAGCCGACGAAAGCGAACCCGTTAAGGATCTCAAAAAGGTATGTCATCCACCAGCAATCTCATGTTCGCAGAAGTGAGCTTATTTTCAGCGGGAAAGTGAAATATAATTTCTGATCCCATAATTCAAACACAGGCACGCGCTTTGCTCCGCCTGAAGCCTGGACGACCCACGTGAAGATAAAATTCATAAGTTTAAATTATTAAAGCCATACCGAGCGTCGGAGCGATTCAATCCGGATGTGCAAATTTCGTTAGCACGCGCCACCCAGCCAGTCAGTGTCGGGTGGCGGCTCGGTGACTTGAAACAGGTGTGTTCGTTCACCCACGCTTCACACGGTCCTATACAGCATCCAACAGCGAATTCGATTAATAAATTTTTTAAAGCGAAAATATTCGCACGTGCTTCCAAGTGCACCGCTTTTGCGGGTGGGATGTTTCCGTTCATGCCGTTGGAAAAGGCGCTGCGCCAATCGAGTTTTCTCATAATGTTGTGGGAGGAAGGGAAAAGTTGCTCATAAAACAAGCAAATTCGTCTGGAGACGAGACATGAATGGGTTGAATTTGGGCAAAGCGGCAAATTAATATTGCTTACCTTAATCCGAAATAGCACTTCAGTCCTGATAAACACTTTCTAAGTGACGAACCTAAAAGAAAAACTACAGTTAAAATGTAAGAAATTACAAAAAGGCTGGGTATTAACATGATGCTCGTATAAGTGTTTTTTATTGAAATCATTAGCGTTCTCTTTCAGCTCACTAAATGAACTGTCATTGATGATTGTTGTCTTCGACTCGATTTATCGATGACTGGTGTTTGAATCTTAGATAATTGTCAACTTTTCTGCATAGGAATAGTAAAATTGAAGAAATAATTTTATTACGCAATATTATTAGCAAATCCATTCCACAACACCTATCGTTAAAATTGATTGGCCAATAAACTTTCAATTTTATGTTTCGTTCAATTCCAGAGGTTTATAAAGAACACCTTTGCATTCACTTGAAAGTTGCTTCTACTCCTTCTTTGATTTCGAAGATGGTGTGTTGCAAGGTTCGATTGAAGATTTTACTGAATGCAACATCAATTATGATTGCAATGACTAGATGTCCAGTCGGTCAACCTGTCTACCATTGAAATTTGATATGAGGTGGTAATAGTTTGTATTATGCCAGGCGTTAAGAGCTGTGCTATATTTTTCAATACCAATTGAATGATAGTTTAAGAACTACTGTTTGGTCTTAAATTATACTTGAGCATGCTTGGCGCAGACTATGGAGTACGTTTCCAGTGTCGTGCTAAAGGCAATTTTTCCAGCAATAGCGGCTTCTTTAGGAACCATCCCTATCCTTGCGGGCTTGATTCCCGGTCCGATTTAAAAAATATCCGAGTTTGAGTTTGTCATTTTTTCGGCATCCCTGAGTATAAACTGCATTAGTGTTAGCCCGTATTATCAGATGATAAACAAATGCATAATTGGATTTGAAACCTCGCATTTAATTCAATTCTCCCAAATTTCTTCAAGAAATCCTTCCGAATCGCCGTATTTCAACGGGACGTTCCTCAGAATTTTCTCAGGAATTTCCACAACAGACTCCATGGAATTTGTTTCAAATTTCCTCGAGAAATTCTTCTGAATTTCCATGAGAAATTGTTGGGTATTCCCGCTGGAGATTCTTTCGAATCTCTGGGGAAGATTCTAGAATTTCCACGGGAAATTTCCGCGGAGAATTCTTACGGATTTCCATAAGAATTTCCACGGAAAAAAACATCAGAATTTCTTCCGAATTCGACGGGAAATAGTTTCAAATTTCCACGAGAATTTCTATGAGAAATTGTTTTGATTTAGCACAACAATAAAAAAGCGGTTTCAACAGGAAATCTATCCGATGTCTATAGAAAATTGTATCGAAATTCTTCGGGAAATTCTTCAGAAATTATGAGAGATTTTTTCGAATTTCCAAGAAATTCTTCCTAGCTTCCGTAGGTTTGTTTTTCCAAGGTGTTGCAACTTGCAACAAATTCAAGAAACAGACTTCCGATTTTCTAACGCAATAAACTACGTTAAAAAATCCCTATTGAGAGGTAGCAAAATATAGGGAAAGGATAGATATATATGAGTTGTACATAGTAATTTTTAGGGTTTACAATCTAAGGTTCAATTCATCTTCTCCGAATTACATTCATATTTATATTACTTACGTTTAGTGTTTCTTTTCTGCTGCAAATTTACGTTCTTCTGACGCTATTATCGGTTGTGGGTAGCTATAAGGTTTACAATATAGGTTAAGTTTAAGTTCACATTATTACAAGATAACATTACCTTTTTGTGTATATATTTAAGAGCTTGTTTTCTACTAATTTCCCAGTAAACTTTATCTAGGTTTAAGGTTCGGGCTGTTATCTAGAGCGTACTAATAATTCATTTTAATTAGAGAAATAAGCTGTCCAACCACATGAACCATGATTTACTAACCAGATTATCTTTAGAGATTTAGTATATAGAAATCCACAAGCATGTACTTTTTAGTAGCAAAACTCACTTCTAGACCTAGTATTTACTTTTAGTTTTAAGGATATAGATTTAAGAAAATAGTATAATTTTAGCCAACAATAATTAAGAATTCACGAATTGCACGTTTTCTGTATACTGTAAATAACAATCTAATCGTCTCTCCCACTGTAGTATGCATAGATAACGATGCATTATCATTTCGTTGTCTGCGTTGATTGATACGGATAAGGTGATTGTGATACGGATGTAGGTACGTACCATCGCTGCTGTTGGTAGTGTGGTGCGAAGCAACGAGAGTTGCGACACTCCCCAGTACTTCGAGGTGATTAAACTGACGTACCACTAGTTGCACCGATGTCAACACTGCGATCTTAACGGCCGGTCTCTCCAATAATCCATGTTCCGTTTGAACTGTTACTCTACGTACTTGACCGTCATTGGAACGAATGACCTTAACGATGCGACCTCGTGGCCAGCAGTTCCGTGGAAGATTTCCGTCCGCTATCAAGACTAGCTCGCCTTCTTCGATAGGCTTTGTAGGTTGGAACCATTTAGTTCTTTTTGGTTAACGTTGGCAGATACTCGGTTACCCATTTCTTCCAGAACTGGTCGGCATATAGTTGTGACATCTTCCACGATTGTTTCAAAATAGTAGGCTGATCATTAAAGGCGATCGGGGCTTAACACCATTTGAACACCCCATTAAAAAGTGGTTGGGAGTTAATGGGGGTCGGAGTCGGTGTCTAACGGTATGTGAGTGAGTGGTCTCGAATTGATTATCATTTCGATTTCCATGAGCATTGTTCGAAGAATTTCGTCCGTTGGTAGCCTCGGTGGATTGAACTCGTTCATGATCTTTTTGACTGCCTGCACTAAACGCTCCCAGCAACCTCCGAAATGTGGAGCAGAAGGTGGATTGAATGTCCACTTGGTATCGGGTCTGCTGAAGGTGGACATAAGCTTTTCCTCATTCACGTTCTTCAGAGCTTCACGCAGCTCCCGCGAAGCTCCGATAAAGTTAGTGCCTCGGTCGCTAATGATCTCGAGCGGTGAACCTCTTCTAGCGATGAAATTTCGAAGCGCAAGGATGCATGAATCCGTCGTGAGCGAGTGTGCAAGTTCGATATGAACGCCTCTCGTCGTCAAACATGTCAAAAGGACGCCCCAACGTTTTTCAACTCGTCTTCCTACCACTACCAACATTGGTCCGAAATAGTCAATCCCGGTGTACGAGAACGGTCGCTGAAATGCTGCCAGACGTGCTGGGGAAGACTTCCATGGCAGGGGATTTGGATTTACTTTTCGTATTTTGCAATATTGGCAATTTTTACGGATACGGTTGTATTCAGACCGAATACGGGGAATAATGTATTTCAACCTTATTTCATTTATCACCGTTTGGTGATTTTGGTGGCGGAATTTGGAGTGATACTCAGCGATGATTAAGTCGGTTACATAATGACGCCTCGGAAGTATGATCGGATGCTTGGCGTATTCATCGACCCAATCACATGCTTCGAGTCGGCCTTGTATTCGTAGTACACCGTGATTGTCGATAGTTGGACTAAGCTTGTATAATGGGCTGGTTTTCGGTATTCTGCATTCCCAGCGTTTGTCCTGAACCACGTTGCTCAACAGTTGAAATTCATCTGGATATACTTGCCGTTGAGCTTGACTGTAGATGGTTTGTTCGGCACGGTATAGCTCCTCTTGTTCGAGTGGTCCTAGCCTGACTGGAGTATTGCTAGTTCGATTCCGTAGGTTTTCAATAAATCGGTGAACGTAGGCGACCGATCTCAACAGCCGCTTCCATTGGGAAAAACGCTCAAAACACACCAACGGTTCCGTGGCCATATGATGAAGGATGCTTGGTCGAATTTCTTCTGAGGTCGTTCCTAGACCTCCACCTACTCCCGGCCAACAGCTTTCAGGTTCTCTCAGAAAATCCGGACCGGAAAACCAACGACCTTCGGGGCGTAATTCGGGTAATGTGTGCCACTTCGTTCCATCGTCTGCTACATTCGATTTCGTTGATATCCATCTCCATTCCTCGCTAACGGTAGTTTCCAGTAACTCGCTGACTCTGAACGCTACGAATTGGCTATAGCGTCGGTGATCAGACCTTATCCAGCAAATTACGTCACGGGAATCTGTCCAAAAAATTCGACGAGAGATTACCATCCTGTGAGAACTAGTAATGCTTTCGGCCAACCGTGCTCCAACTACTGCAGCCTGTAGCTCTAGGCGTGGTATTGAAAGGAATTTCAGCGGAGCTACCCTCGTTTTGGATCCGATCATGGCACATTCTATCGTCGTATTTTCTTCGAATCTGAAGTAAGCGACGGCGGCAACACCGTTTTCACTTGCATCACAAAAGACGTGTAATTGGACAACGTTCGTAGATTTAGCAGACGTGATGTAGCGATAGCACCGAGGCACGCGCACTTGTTGTACACTAGGCAGTACTGTGATCCATGTAGTCCATTTTTCGGCGATTCTTCCTGTGATTTCCCTCGTCCCAAGAGCATCCAGATCTCCAGATTTCCTGAAGAAGTATCTTCAGATACATCAGGAAGTTGGCAATAAGCCCCATCGGGTCATATATTGACATTAATGTTCTTAACACTTCCCGTTTCGTTGGCATTCTAACTCCACAGCAGCTCTGCATCGTGTTTTGTCGATAATTTGAACGTAAATGAGTCAGTGGCAGTATCCCACCACATTCCAAGCACCTTCTCAGTTGCCATATCCGTACAAAGGCTCATGTTTTTGTCTGAGCTACTTCCCTCTTGCAATGACGCCGTAACTTTGCTAGAATTCGATGTCCAGTTTCGAATCTCAAACCCTGCTTGTGAATGCACGAAACGCACGTCTTTTGCTAACTGTACTGCTTCCTCTACGGTCTCAACGCTGGCCAACATATCGTCGACATAGTGCTCGTACTTGATGCACTCGACAGCTCGAGGGAACTGCTCTTTGAATCGATCTGCATTCCGGTTCTTCACATAGTGCGCACTGCTCGGCGAACATGCCGCACCGAACGTCATGACATTAACTGCGTATACTTCTGGGTCTTCATGAATGTTTCCACTCCTCCACAAGATCATTTGACTGCGTTGATCCTGCTGCTTCATCAACACTTGGAAAAACATTTCGCGAATATCTCCAACTACAGCGATCCTAAATTCACGAAATTTAAAGAGAACTGTTAGCAGCGACACTAATTGATCCGGTCCGACGAGAAGCATTGAGTTCAGGGACACACCGTTCACTTTTGCAGCTGCGTCAAACACAATTCGTAATTTCCCCGGTTTATTTGGGTTGATAACCGGAAAGATTGGTAGGTACCAGTCGTTCGGTTGCTTTTCAGCTTTCTCGGCCGCTGAGAGTTTCCGAATGTACCCCTTTTCTATGTATTCCGAAATCTTGGCGCACATTGCTGTTGCTAGCTCGGGATCCTTCTTCATCCTTTTCTCCAAGCACGCTAAGCGCCTCATCGCCATCGCTCGATTGTCGGGTAATCGCACATGATCGTAACGCCACAAAAGTCCAGTCTCATAGCGGTTACCCTTTAGATGTGTCTCAGTGGATAGGATTAGCAGCGCTCGATCCTCATCTTTCGAGAGAAGCGGATTAGAGGACCTAGTGATTCCCAGTGCATCAATTGAGAAATACTCCTTTAATGCGACGTTCAAGTCTCTATCCGTCTCCGTACTACACGGACAGATATGAAAACTGTGGTAACCATTGTGACCAGTGTTCTCCGCTTCGGGTATTGTTGAGCAAGGTCCGTATACGATCCACCCAAGGCGAGTTTTCGATGCAATTGGTTCATTATCGTTGCCTTCACTACTCTTCAAAGCGTGACCAAGTCGGCAGTTATCCATTCCTATCAGGATTCTGGGAGACACGTTGTCATATGACTCTAGTGGTAACCCATGCAAGTAGTCGTATCTAGAAGCAATTTGTTTAACTGACACAGACTGCTTCGGGAGAGAGAGATTTCTCACCGTGTGGATCTTCGGAATCTCGTACACCCTATCTGTATCGTGTATGCCAGAAATCTTCAGCGCTAGTTTGACCGACTCATTTTCTTCCCTTTGTTGACCACCGGTCCATTTTAGGCATAGTGGGTGTGCCGTTCCTTCGAGACCAACTCCTTCAATAAGCCGTGCTCCATAAAGGTGTCGGACGAACCGTCATCAAGAAAGGCGAAAGTTCTTACGGTCTTTCCTTTACCATAAATAATCACCGGAACGTATCGAAAATAACTCCTCCTATCGTATTGGCATGAGTGTTGCAACTCTGGACTGTTGAATTCTCACAAGTTGACGTCGTCGGTTCGGAAGCAGCGGACTTACTATACCGCTTATCGTCATGTAACAATTTGTTATGCATGAATGAACATCCGTTTTTTCCACAAGGAGTTTTAATATGACATGCGCCGAAATGCTTGCGTAGACACTTTCTGCACAGTCTCTGCTCTTTGATAATTTCCCAACGCGAGCCAATATTTAAGTTCAGGAACTTATCACACGTCTCTAGGCCACTGCACTCCTCTAAGCATACAATACAACCCTTCGTACTAGCTACGGAATGGATCTTATTGGCAAGATCTTCGTTGGAACTTCCATTCGTATGAATGTTGAGGTAATTATCCTCCCTACGACTGCGTCGTTCCGCTTTAATGTCACCAATAGAGGGAATAGTGACCACGCTTGCCGCTTCCACCAACTTTCCCAGGCAATCGCCAAACTCTGACATAGTCACATTGTTCAACGTCTGACGATGATATGCCCAATTTAGTCTTATAGAGGGTGGCAATCGCTCCGTTAACTCCTGCAGTAAAGCTACGTTACAAAGGTACTCGTCGAGACCCGAAGCCTTGATGGTGGCACATACGTTCTGTACTGCGACTCCGAAATCGATCAAGGTGTTTAACTTTTCCGCTTTCGGCGCTGGCATCTCTCGAATTCTGCTAACTAATGAATGTATAATAATCTCCGGCCTTCCAAATAATGTCTTCAAAGTTCCTATAACGCCCGGCAAGTTTGAAGGGTGTAGCAAACGGCACCGCACTGCATCCAAAGCTCTCCCCTTCAGACTCCGCTGTAAGCGTAGGAGATTTTCTTCGTCGCTATACCCACAAATACGCGTGGAACTCTCATAGCTAGCGAAGAAAAGCGGCCATTCCTCGGGATTTCCGGAAAAGTTCGGTAACTCTTTACTCACGACCTGACGCGCTGAAATCTGGCTTTGGCTCAACAGAGAAGCACCAAAGAGATCACTGCGATTTCCAATTGGCTGGAAAACATTCGCCTGAGGATTAAACCCTGCAGCACCCAAAGTTGCTGCTCCATCGGTCACGCTGTATCGTTGTAATAGTCTGCTTTTCTCTTCCAATTGTCTTCGTTCCAGCGCATGCTTTTCTTCCAGTAACTGCAGCTCATGCGCCAGAACGTCACCTACGGGATTGGCATTACTGATCTGGATCTGAGGAAAGGGAATACCTGTCGAACTAGCAGTTGGCACGCCTCCAAGAGCTGTTTCTACGCTTCTGCGAGTCTCCATTCGTTCCTGTATTTTACGCTCCGAATCTTCTAACTCCTGCTCGTATTTTTCCCGCTGTTCTCGAAGAGCCCTTTGGCGTTGATCATCTTTCTCCTTCATAGCCCGCTCGTACTCTTTTTGCTGTTTGCTTAATTTCCTCTGCATTTCAGCCAATTGACGTTCAAGACTGTACTCCGGTCCAAGCTCGTTTATCTTGGTGGTTCCACTTTTCTGTATAGCTCCTAGTGCGGTGGATGTTGTTGACGATCCGGCTGGAACTTGAGCTGCCGCTTCACTGACTGAGCACTTTTCGCAACTCCAATCACGGTCCTGGATACTCGAATCAACATTCACACACTCGAAGTGAAACCACTTTCCGCACTTGTCACACGCTACCATCCTACTATTGTCCAGCTTCAAGCATATTTCACAGCTCACCTCCATGGAACGAATGCTAGATGGGAAGTTCCCCGCCTTTGACCCTCACTCTTCTTAGACATACCGACTAACCACCCGATCGCGTAAACGGATTTTTTAATTTGTTGCAACTTGCAACAAATTCAAGAAACAGACTTCCGATTTTCTGAACGCAATAAACTACGTTAAAAAATCCCTATTGAGAGGTAGCAAAATATAGGGAAAGGATAGATATATATGAGTTGTACATAGTAATTTTTAGGGTTTACAATCTAAGGTTCAATTCATCTTCTCCGAATTACATTCATATTTATATTACTTACGTTTAGTGTTTCTTTTCTGCTGCAAATTTACGTTCTTCTGACGCTATTATCGGTTGTGGGTAGCTATAAGGTTTACAATATAGGTTAAGTTTAAGTTCACATTATTACAAGATAACATTACCTTTTTGTGTATATATTTAAGAGCTTGTTTTCTACTAATTTCCCAGTAAACTTTATCTAGGTTTAAGGTTCGGAGCTGTTATCTAGAGCGTACTAATAATTCATTTTAATTAGAGAAATAAGCTGTCCACCACATGAACCATGATTTACTAACCAGATTATCTTTAGAGATTTAGTATATAGAAATCCACAAGCATGTACTTTTTAGTAGCAAAACTCACTTCTAGACCTAGTGTTTACTTTTAGTTTTAAGGATATAGATTTAAGAAAATAGTATAATTTTAGCCAACAATAATTAAGAATTCACGAATTGCACGTTTTCTGTATACTGTAAATAACAATCTAATCGTCTCTCCCACTGTAGTATGCATAGATAACGATGCATTATCATTTCGTTGTCTGCGTTGATTGATACGGATAAGGTGATTGTGATACGGATGTAGGTACGTACCATCGCTGCTGTTGGTAGTGTGGTGCGAAGCAACGAGAGTTGCGACACAAGGGATGTATTCCAATTTCTACCTAAGAGGTCTAAAACACCTTGAAAAAGTAAGGATGGATAGTATATCGACTCATTTAACTTTCTGATATATTTGTGGAGGCAAGAATAGATTGAGCTTGAGCTTGATTGACTGCTCGTAGTTGCTACTCCATTATGACCAGATCAGCTGTTCTTGCACAGGGAACCAACAGATGTTTGCTTGGGACTAGCTCACATCTTCAATGTACAAGTACTTGTGATCTCATTTGTTAGGTCATACTGGCGCCTGCCACGTCAGAATGCAAGTCAATGTAGGGAAGGGGGAGGAAATGATGATGCAAACATTCGCCCACTGCAAGCGGAATATACCTCTGCACTTGCCACGAGTTCATGCGGAATTTGTTGGAATTTCTGGGTTAGGTTGGAGAGGCAGAGGTCCGTCTTGGTTAACGAGCTGTCAATGTGATAGATAGGAGAAGATAACTGATGGAATTTCTAATTGGATGTAGGAAATGAGCTCTATAAGTTCATTTTCAATTCTAGCAGATTACTGTTAGAATACTCAAGTTGAAGGTATAGGAATAGTAATGGAAACGGTATGGAAGTCCATTTCCAGTTCTAGCGATTGCTAGAACATGAGAAATAAAGAGAAAGATACAAAGTAGGAGAATGGAACGGACCTGGGATTGAACCCACGACCTCCTGCGTATGAGGCAGAAGCAGTAGCCATATGACTACCAAGCCCGCTTTATACGAGAGTGTCTTTTTCTTAACCTATTCTCGGACTGTAGTTGCATGTATTTACCTCCTGTTCACATTATCTCCTTACATCGGCATCATTGTCGACCCCCGAAGGGGCCGGGTAAAAAGTTTCCATAGGCTTCTATAGCCGCGGAGTTAATATGCCGTTTCTACAAAGCAGTTGTGTACATGTGTGCACACGCCTTACACCCCCCTGATGGAGGGTGCTCGGGTTACGCTTCCTGGTTACCCAGGCAGCTGACATACGTCCGATCTCCTCCCACAGCCAGGAGAACTGCAAGAGGAGGCTAGGCTAGGGCTAGCACCTGCCCTTCGCGATATTCCCCGGCCGGCCCAAGGCATCCGCAAACAAGGACCTGCACCGGGAAACGGGTGCCACATAGACCAGACCCTTTTGGGGCCAAATCTATCAGGCTTGTTGCCAATAAATATGTGTGGATTTTTAGTAGTGTATATTGTGATCTAGGGCTGAAAGTCTCTCTGAAAGAACTTCCGTTGGTGTTCAAACAGAACTCCATTCGGAATTCGAAAAAAAAATCCGTTCAAAATTCGGACAGAATTTAATTCGAAGTTCGAATAGAAAAATCGGTAAAGCTGGAAGCATGGCGACGAATGAACCCTAGTGTGGAATAGGCTTTAGCAGCTATTATCCCTATGTGATCCTTCCAAGAGGCTTGGTAGCCTCCTTCCAAGAGGCTTGGTAGCCTCCTTCCAAGAGGTTTGGTAGCCTCCTTCCAAGAGGTTTGGTAGCCTCCTTCCAAGAGACTTGGTAGCCTTCTTCCATGAGGCTTGGTAGCCTCCTTACACGAGGCTTGGTAGCCTCCTTCCAAGAGGCTTGGTAGCCTCCTTCCAAAAGATTTGGAAGCCTTCTTCCAAGAGAGATAGGAAATCCTTGTCAATCTTTTGGGCATTCCAAAGACTTTTTCTTGGATATTCCAAAATGCTTCCTTTGTAAATTCCAAAAAAAAAAAATCCCTTGAAGTACGACATAATTTCCATAGTTTGCAAAGAAGTTCCTGCCGAAAATCAAACGAAATTCTAGTAGAATCTGCAGTAAAATCCAAGTGAAGATTAAAAAAAAATTCGATAGTTTTTATAGAATACTTTGTAGAATTTTCCTGCTCAACACAGAAATCCTTTTCCTGCTCCTGGTGAAATCCTAATCTATGAGGCAAGAATATATTGATCTCATAAAATCCATTTCAGGACGTTTTGAAGAGCCTCGGATGTCTGAAGTAGTTTGAAATAGTAAGGAATGACATCATATCGACTTATCGACCGTGCTGGGGTGTTTTTTTTCCGACAAGCATACAACATTCAGGATTTGGTTGATTTCATAGAACCAATGGTTTGATCTCCAGGACGTTTTTGAGAATCTCATAGCTCTGAAGTTGTTTGAAAAATAAAATCATTTCGACTTGAACTAACTGAGATCATTATCGGCTCAAGAATAATTCATTCCAGACCTGGTTGCTCGATTTGGACCAAAATAATATGCAAAACACTTCAGGCATAGCATACTTAGGTATTCCAATACCAAAACATTCACAAATTATTCTTCTTTTGGTATTGAAATATTGTACTTATTTATTTTTGGTATTATTTTTTGGTATTTTACCTCTTATGCAAGACTAGTTCATAACAGAGTATGGTATCAATAACTAAATGAGTTATTATTGAGTTAATTTCTCCTGTATAGTTCCTTAAACCGCATTCATTAAACATTCTTTAAACCGTCACTTGTTCAAATCTGTAGACATTATCCTCCTATTTGCGGGCAGCAGGGACTATGTCCAAGGGCTTGACGATCCCTCCCCAGGCCATCTGCGAGTTGTGGGGCGTGCCTAGGATGTGGTGGGGTTTGACAGTGGGCCCTGTTAAACCTCTATAAAAAGCTGCATGTATCCGCAAGTAGGCCCCACCAAAGCGACCGTGTGCCGCTCAAAGCGCACAAGCCCAAGTCCTGGTGTTAGGTGGGACGCTAAACAGCCCTGACACGACGGCCCTCCGACGAGACAGGAGGTTTGCGCAGGCCCAATAAGCCGCCTAGAAAACCAATCATTACGAACAATATAAGAGATAATGCGACTCGATATAATCGGCAAAGACCTAGGCGACGAATACAGGATCACGATTGGAAGCTTGGAACATGGAATTGCAAGTCGCTAGGTTTCGCAGGTTGCGACAGGATGATCTACGATGAACTACATCCCCGCAACTTCGACGTCGTGGCGCTGCAGGAGATTTGCTGGACAGGACAGAAAGTGTGGAAAAGCGGGCATCGAGCGGCTACCTTCTACCAAGCTGTGGCACCACCAACGAGCTGGGAACCGGCTTCATAGTGCTGGGTAAGATGCGCCAACGCGTGATTGGGTGGCAGCCAATCAACGCAAGGATGTGCAAGCTGAGGATTAAAGGCCGTTTCTTCAACTATAGCATCATCAACGTGCACTGCCCACACGAAGGGAGACCCGACGACGAGAAAGAAGCGTTCTACGCACAGCTGGAGCAGACATACGATGGATGCCCACTGCGGGACGTTAAAATCGTCATCGGTGACATGAACGCACAGGTAGGAAGGGAGGAAATAGACCGGTCATCGGACCGCATAGTCTGCACACCGTATCAAATGACAACGGCCAACGATGCATAAACTTCGCAGCCTCCCGCGGAATGGTAGTCCGAAGCACCTTCTTTCCCCGCAAAAATATCCACAAGGCCACATGGAGATCACCTAACCAAGAAACGGAAAACCAAATCGATCACGTTCTAATCGACGGTAAATTCTTCTCCGACATCACGAATGTCCGCACTTACCGCAGTGCGAATATTGAATCCGACCACTACCTCGTTGCAGTATGCCTGCGCTCAAAACTCTCGACGGTGTACAACACGCGTCGAAGTCGGACGCCGCAGCTTAACATTGGGCGGCTACAAGACGGTAGACTAGCCCAAGAATACGCGCAGCAGCTGGAAGTGGCACTCCCAACGGAAGAGCAGCTAGGCGCAGCGTCTCTTGAAGATGGCTGGAGAGATATTCGATCCGCCATTGGTAGCACCGCAACCGCTGCACTTGGCACGGTGCCCTGGATCAGAGAAACGACTGGTATGACGGCGAATGTGAGCAGTTAGTTGAGAAGAAGAATGCAGCATTGGCGAGATTGCTGAAACACCGCACGAGGGCGAACGAGGCACGACACAAACGGGCGCGGAACAGACAAAACTCGATTTTCCGGAGGAAAAAGCGCCAGCAGGAAGATCGAAACCGTGAAGAGACGGAGCAACTGTACCGCGCTAATAACACACGAAAGTTCTATGAGAAGTTAAACCGTTCACGTAAGGGCCGTGACACAGCCTGATAGGTGTAACGACATAAACGGGAACCTTCTTACAAACGAGCGTGAGGTGATCCAAAGGTGGCGGCAGCACTACGAAGAGCACCTGAATGGCGATGTGGCAGACGAAGATGGCGGTATGGTGATGGACCTGGGAGAACGCGTGCAGGACATAATTCTACCGGCTCCGGATCTTCAGGAAATCCAGGAGGAGATTGGCCGGCTGAAGAACAACAAAGCCCCTGGGGTTGACCAACTACCAGGAGAGCTATTTAAACACGGTGGTGAGGCACTGGCTAGAGCGCTGCACTGGGTCATTACCAAGATTTGGGAGGAGGAAGTTTTGCCGCAGGAGTGGATGGAAGGTGTCGTGTGTCCCATCTACAAAAAGGGCGATAAGCTGGATTGTAGCAACTACCGCGCAGTCACATTGCTGAACGCCGCCTACAAGGTACTCTCCCAAATTTTATGCCGTCGACTAGCACCAACTGCAAGGGAGTTTGTGGGGCAATACAAGGCGGTTTTTTGGGCGTACGCTCCACCACGAACCAGGTATTCGCCTTTTGTCAAGTACTGCAGAAATGTCGTGAATAACACATCATCTATTCATCGACTTCAAAGCCGCATATGATACAATCGATCGGGACCAGCTATGGCAGCTAATGCACGAACACGGTTTTCCGGATAAACTGACACGATTGATCAAAGCGACGATGGATCGGGTGATGTGCGTAGTTCGAGTTTCAGGGGCATTCTCGAGTCCCTTCGAAACCCGCATAGGGCAAGGTGATGGTCTTTCGTGTTTGCTATTCAACATCGCTTTGGAAGGGGTAATACGAAGAGCAGGGATTAACACGAGTGGTACAATTTTCAATAAGTCCGTCCAGCTATTTGTTTTCGCCGACGACATAGATATTATGGCACGTAACTTTGAGAAGATGGAGGAAGCCTACATCAGACTGAAGAGGGAAGCTAAGCGGATCGGACTAGTCATCAACACGTCGAAGACGAAGTACATGATAGGCAGAGGTTCAAGAGAAGACAATGTGAGCCACCCACCGCGAGTTTGCATCGGTGGTTACGAAATCGAGGTGGTAGAAGAATTTGTGTACTTGGGCTCACTGGTGACTGCCGAAAATGACACCAGCAGAGAAATTCGGAGACGCATAGTGGCTGGAAATCGTACGTACTTTGGACTCCGCAAGACGCTCCGATCGAATAGAGTTCGCCGCCGTACCAAACTGACAATCTACAAAACGCTAATTAGACCGGTAGTCCTCTACGGACACGAGACCTGGACGATGCTCGTGGAGGACCAACGCGCACTGGGAGTTTTCGAAAGGAAAGTGTTGCGTACCATCTATGGTGGGGTGCAGATGGCGGACGGTACGTGGAGGAGGCGAATGAACCACGAATTGCATCAGCTGTTGGGAGAACCATCCATCGTTCACACCGCGAAAATCGGACGACTGCGATGGGCCGGGCACGTAGCCAGAATGTCGGACAGTAACCCGGTGAAAATGGTTCTCGACAACGATCCGACGGGCACAAGAAGGCGAGGTGCGCAGCGGGCAAGGTGGATCGATCAGGTGGAAGATGACTTGCGGACCCTCCGTAGACTGCGTGGTTGGCGACGTGCAGCCATGGACCGAGCCGAATGGAGAAGACTCTTATATACCGCACAGGCCACTTCGGCCTTAGTCTGAATAAATAATAAAAATAATAATAATAATCCTCCTCCGACATTTTTTCCGTGCCCCTTAAAAACAATTGGGTAAGTTGAGGTTCTTTTCGAAATGCCTAATTGTCATCTTTTTCGACAGCAAAATCCAAAAATTTACAGGGACTTTTTATGCCTTGTAGAATGGCAGAATGTGTTTTTCGGAGCCTCTTCCATGTGGTACTACGAGTTCGTAGACCTATTTGGGAAGATCCATTAATTGCGTAAAGCAAAAAATGGCCATTTTAACCCCTCCTCACCCCTGTGTCACATTTTTTTGTATGAATCAATTAAAAATTGTGTGTGGATTGTCACACTTCGGGCATCCACCCCTCCCCCCTCTGAGCGTTACGTGATTTGTAAATACTACCTTTGTAGCAAAAACTTTTTTGTCTACAGCTGCAAATCAAAACTTGCTTAGCAAACTCATTAGTAAAAACGAATTTATGTAAGGAAAATGTTCACAAGCGATGGCTACATCTAATGTTTCCCGAATTAAATCCAAATTCAACGATTTTGCTTTTCTTAACCTAATTTTCACCGTGAGTCCAAAATTACACTAGTCAACAGTGTTTTACTCCCTTCAACCATTCTCAGTGTACTTGAAAGATTTTTCTTCGCTGAATTCAGTCATGTATTCAGATTTTTTGTAGCACGTCCAGTTTTTGAGGAAAAACGGGTTTAAATTCACAAAACTACGTAGTCTTATGGGAATTTGTTTTCTCTGTTCTGTAAAGCTGGTTTTCAGTTTATAACTTTGAAAAAGAGGTTTGAATTATATAGAAGAAATTGTACAAGATCTAAGTCAGTTGTTGAATCTTATTTGACACGTTCATTTGTTGTGAAAAACGGAATTTATTTCACAAAAGTACGTATTTTCAAAGAAATTTGGTTTCTGTCCTCTGCAAAGCTGAATTTCGGCTCCTCACTTTTAGAATAAAGTTTGAATTTTGTAGAATGGGCCTTATAGAATGCATGTGGGTTGTTGGATTTGGCACGTTCAATTGTTGTGAAAAACGGAATTTCATTCACAAAAGTACGTCTTTTCATAGAAATTTGGTTTCCCTCTTCTCCAAAGCTGAATTTCGACTCCTCACTTTTAGAATAAAGTTTGAATTTTGTAGAATGGGCTTTGTAGAATGCATGTGGGTTGTTGGATTTTATTTGGCACGTACAATTGTTGTGAAAAACGGAATTTCATTCACAAAAGTACGTCTTTTCATAGAAATTTGGTTTCTCTCCTCTGCAAAGCTGAATTTCGGCTCCTTACTTTTAGAATAAAGTTTGATTTTGGTGAAATGTGTCTTGTAGAATGCATGTGGGTTGCTGGATTTCATTTGGTACGTTCAATTGTTGTGAAAAACTGAATTTCATTCACAAAAGTACGTCTTTTCATACAAATTGGTTCCTCTCTTCTGCTTTTAAAAATGAAGCTTTCTGAATTCAGAAACTTTGTTTTCACAACAACTGAACGCCAAATGAAACTAACAATCAACAACCATACTACAAGACCCATTTCACCAAATTCCAACAACCCACATGCATTCTACAAGGCCCATTCTACAAAATTCAAACTTTATTCTAAAAGTGAGGAGTCGAAATTCAGCTTTGCAGAAGAGAGAAACCAAATTTCTATGAAAAGACGTATTTTTGTGAATGAAATTTCGTTTTTCACAAATAAATGTACGTACCAAATGAAATCCAACAACCCACATGCATTCTACAAGGCCCATTCTACAAAATTCAAACTTTATTCTAAAAGTGAGGAGCCGAAATTCAGCTTTGCAGGGGAGAGAAACCAAATTTCTATGAAAAGACGTACTTTTGTGAATGAAATTCCGTTTTTCAAAACAAATGTACGTGCCAAATAAAATCCAACAACCCACATGCATTCTACAAAGCCCATTCTACAAAATTCCAACTTTATTTTAAAAGTGAGGAGCCGAAATTCAGCTTTGCAGAAGAGATAAACCAAATTTCTATGAAAAGACGTTCTTTTGTGAATGAAATTCCATTTTTCACAACAAATGTACGTGCCAAATAAAATTCAACAACCCATATGCATTCTGCAAGGCCTATTCTACAAAATTCAAACTGTATTCTAAAAGTGGGGAGTCGAAATTCAGCTTTGCAGGGGAGAGAAACCAAATTTCTATGAAAAGACGTACTTTTGTGAATGAAATTCCGTTTTTCAAAACAAATGTACGTGCCAAATAAAATCCATCAACCCACATGCATTATACAAAGCCCATTCTACAAAATTCAAACTTTATTTTAAAAGTGAGGAGCCGAAATTCAGCTTTGCAGAAGAGAGAAACCAATTTCTATGAAAAGACGTTCTTTTGTGAATGAAATTCCATTTTTCACAACAAATGTACGTGCCAAATAAAATTCAACAACCCACATGCATTCTACAAGGCCCATTCTACAAAATTCAAACTTTATTTCAAAAGTGAGGAGCCAAAATTCAGCTTTGCAGGGGAGAAAAACCAAATTTCTATGAAAAGACGTTCTTTTGTGAATGAAATTCCGTTTTTCACAACAAATGTACGTGCCAAATGAAATCCAACAACCCACATGCATTCTACAAGGCCCATTCTACAAAATTCAAACTTTATTCTAAAAGTGAGGAGCCAAAATTCAGCTTTGCAGGGGAGAGAAACCAAATTTCTATGAAAAGACGTTCTTTTGTGAATGAAATTCCGTTTTTCACAACAAATGTACGTGCCAAATGAAATCCAACAACCCACATGCATTCTACAAGGCCCATTCTACAAAATTCAAACTTTATTCTAAAAGTGAGGAGCCAAAATTCAGCTTTGCAGAGGAGAGAAACCAAATTTCTATGAAAAGACGTACTTTTGTGAATGAAATTCCGTTTTTCAAAACAAATGTACGTGCCAAATAAAATCCAACAACCCACATGCATTCTACAAAGCCCATTCTACAAAATTCCAACTTTATTTTAAAAGTGAGGAGCCGAAATTCAGCTTTGCAGAAGAGATAAACCAAATTTCTATGAAAAGACGTTCTTTTGTGAATGAAATTCCGTTTTTCACAACAAATGTACGTGCCAAATGAAATCCAACAACCCACATGCATTCTACAAGGCCCATTCTACAAAATTCAAACTTTATTCTAAAAGTGAGGAGCCAAAATTCAGTTTTGCGGGGGAGAGAAACCAAATTTCTATGAAAATACGTACTTTCGTGAATTAAAATGCGTTTTTCTCAAAAACTGGACGTGTTACAGAAAATCTGAATACGTACCTGAATTCAGCGTAAAAAAAATCTATTGAGTACATTAAAAATTGTTGAAGGGAGCGAACAAAATTTCAATTTTGTTGGATAGTGTTATTTTTATTTCAAAATTGTTATCGATCGCACGATTATACTATTTTTATTTTGTTATTTGTTCTTTTTTTGAAAGTAATTTATTATTTTCCAATTGTCGCATAGCGTAAAAATAGTCAATTCACATCAAATAGTCATTAAAATGCAGGACGCTGCTTATGTGTTACGGTCAGGGCTGACAATATTCATTCTCGTCGTCTTCGTTCTTCGATGTCGTCATAACGATTTGGTTGTATGACGAAAGCTAATGTCGTGCGCGTCATTGACGATGCGTCGCCGGTCAAGTAGCAATGAAGACAATACAACTCGTCGCTAATGTGGCTTTTCGTGCTGCGACGATGACTATTGTCAGCCCTGGTTACAGTGTCGATTGGAAAGCTACCTAATCCACAGAAGGCTACTTAATTTCGAAACTATTCCATTAATATCTGCATCACAGACAAATATTGTTTCCTTTCCCTTAGAGCAGTGGTCCCCAGCATACTTACCTACTATTGAGAGCCGCATTGCAATTTTGAACTGTTGAAGCGGGCCGCAGAATATTTGCAATATCTGTTTTTTTATTTCAAACTAGGCGAACCTTCCCTTCAACTTTCCCAGCGAAATGTATTATTTTTTTCGCAGCTTAGCGGGTGCCCGGTGCTGGGAATTTGGTTTCATCAGTACCCGTTAAGCTGCGGAGGACGACGGAGGTCCTTCGTAGCTTAGTAGGGAAAGCACCTGTCTAGCGTACTGGGGTCGTGGGATCAAATCCCACCGAAGGGGCAGTTACCCTCCAATACCTTTTCCGAACTAAATGTATCACATGTTGTGCATTTGCATAATCGAGTTTCAGACATAGTAATTAATTTCCACCCTGGGTGACTTAATACCCGGCATATAGGCAATCAACTTTGAATGTAATGATGCTGAGTCTAGTGGGATTTATTGGCCGCGTTGTGGTCCCTGGGGAGCCCGTATAGCGGCCTTTTGAGGTGGGACTTACATCCAGGGTTTGAGTGCCTGAGGAGCCCAGGACGCTGAATCTAATGGGGATAACTGCCTAGGTTGAGATCCCGAGGTGCCCTAAAGAAGTTCTTTGTACTTGTTGAGATTTTAGCTATGTTTGTTGACTATGGTGAAGAACGGTTTGCCCGTAATTTTAGCTGTCTGAGGGAGATGCGGAAGCTACGGATTGTGGCCTTGTGGGCGATGCTTCTACCTGTGTACAATATAGAACATATTTGATAATTTAAACAATAAAATATTGATTGAATTATAAGTACGCTACTTACATTCACAACTCGAGTCTTCGCTGTTGAGATGTGCTAACGACAAAATCTTCAATTATTTGGCTGATGTCCATTTGACTAACCATATCTTGCTCCACAAATGGGAGCATAAAAGCCTCGAGGCGTTCTCCGGTCATTGTTGATCAAAGTTTATTCTTCACTATTTTCATCTTGGAAAATGCTTGTTCCGGTCCACACGATGTTATCGGAATAGCAGCGAAGTAACAAAGCACTTTGCGGAAATTCATGAAAACAGTGCTTGTTGAATTGTTATGCAAGTACAAGCGATTCCAAGCAACATCATCAAAATTTAAGAAAATTTTTAATTCATGATTTTCTATTGAGTTGAAACTTTGCACAGTTTTTCAATTTCATCTAAATCGTCATTTTTCGATATCAAATCTTCATATTGAGTCACGACTAACTTTTCAAAAGGGTGTATGTGAAAATGGTTCAAAAATATTTAAAAAGCTGCACAGCAAAAACGGAATGTTTGATTGTTATGATTTTTTCAGCAAAGTTAGACAACTAAATGGTGATTCTTAAGAAAATGTGCACAGTAAAAAAAAAAATTTTTTGCCTTTAAAAATATCATTTTTGTCACAAAACTCAAATATCTCAAAACCCTATCTTTTTCGAACGTAATTTTTTTAGGGAAAACGGTCCATTATATTAGCTATCTACCATAAAAATTTGGTGATGGTAAACTAATAAACAAAAAAGTTATGACATTTCAAACATTTCACAATTTTCACATATAGTAAACAAAAAAAATTTCCGTGTATTTTTTTTTCAAGAATCGCAGTTTGATGCTGATTTTATTGTTAAGGGCCTTGCGTGAGTTAAACAAGTTGTTTGTATGATATTCCATATTTATGTATTCATCGATATTATGTATATTATATGTATAAATATTATATGTATAAATAAATAAAATGAATTAATATTATCCTAAGTATTAAATTAAATGTGGCAGTTACACAATGTTGTTATAGAAACTCTAAGAGTTTTTGGGTTGAATTTTGGTATGGGTTATGATTTAATTAAAACAGTTTATTACTACTTATTTTTTTTTTATTTTATTCAAATTTTTTAAATATCGAACACTTTTGAATTATTATCAGCACAGTTTGAGTATAGTTTTGCTTTAATTTTATTTTCCGACAATGGAATGAAACAGTGAAATTTTTAGGTTCCTTGGATCGTTTTCGCGTTATTAAATTGCTCGCTGAGCTCTGAAGCCTTTTTTTCGTACTCTTCAGTAGTAGGAAAACAAAATGATAATTTGCTTAACTCTCTTTCTCTTCTACGATTTGCCCAATCAAAAGTTCTTTCGCAGTTTTAATTGGATGCTCACGTTCTTTGGCTAAACTTGCTCTTGTGGCCATGCGCTTTATTGTTCCTCCAATAGCATCACAAGGACCTTTGCCATGTGATGTAGCAAAAAAATGCCATTCTGCATCAATTCCGTACATTGATTTAAATTGACATAGGCTCGAAAAATTCTTACGATTTTTGTACTGCGACGCTGCTCCATCAGACATGAAATATATCTTTTTGACTTCTTTATGCTTATCAACGCGGGGCCCTCCTTAGCCGTGCGGTAAGATGCGCGGCTACAAAGCAAGACCATGCTGGGTTCGATTCCCGGTGCCGGTCTGGACAATTTTCGGATTGGAAATTGTCTCGACTTCCCTGGGCATAAAAGTATCATCGTGTTAGCCTCATGATATACGAATGCAGAAATGGTAACTTGGCTTAGAAACCTCGCAGTTAATAACTGTGGAAGTGCTTAATGAACACTAAGCTGCGAGGCGGCTCTGTCCCAGTGTGGGGATGTAATGCCAACAAAGAAGAAGAAGATGCTTATCAACGCGTAAAAAGTTAATCATTTTTTCAATGAACAAGTTTACGGATACTGAATCGTGTCTTAAATCTTCGGAAATTATAATAAAACTTAAGTGTTCAATTTGCGTACTTCCATTAAAATAAATAACGAATGGATGAATTGTAGCTTGTTGTACGTTCCAGTGATGGGACTGCACTTCATCTTGCAATACAAAGCTGTAATTTTCAGAAAAATCACAAATGACTAAAAATTCACCATTTTGTAATGTATTTTTCGTATTTTTTAAAAAGCTGGATTGTTCTGTTTTAATGAAATCGTGAGGGATTAATCTTTCTAATTTCAAGCAAAAATATGACACAAACTCATCTACAGGTTTTACAATAGTTTCTATGTCACACCTATCCGTGGTCTCCCATTGCTCAAATGATAACTGATCAATATATTTTTCTTCAAACTCAGCGAATAAAGTATTTTCCAATGATGAAGAATCTGGACAATCCGAACAAGATCGTAGAAAGCAATTTGATGTTGTATTTTCACACAAAAGACTACCAGTTAACATTTTAATATCCTTTGTTAAATTGATTCTTTTCAAACTATGTAAAATAAGATTAATATTCTCATGGGTTGTGCACACACACATTATGTGTTCCTGAATTGGAAAGAAGCTTGCATTGCCTTGGCCGAAGGCTTGCAAATGAGGAAAAACCTATTTAATATTATCGTGAATTTCCTTGAAGCGTGTGGACGCTCCTTTCAATGTCGTCATCATCAATAGTTTTCGGATTGCTTGACGCTTTCCATCTTTTTACTGATACATAATATTTTTGACCAGGCATAACTCGACTTACTTCATCATCTTCAAAATATTGAACTGCTATTTCTTTTGTCTCATCTGTTAATGCAGTACTAGACCTAGTATTTTTGGTTGAAAGACAGTTATTCTTCAATTGTTTTGCCTCTTTTACTGTATTTCTATTGGTTTTGAACTCATCAATGGAGGCATTCCACGGGGGCATGTCAGTCGATCCTGAGCGACCATTTCGAAAATATTTGAAACTCTGCACAGTTTTTCAATTTCATCTAAATCGTCATTTTTCGATATCAAATCTTCATATTGAGTCACGACTAACTTTTCAAAAGGGTGTATGTGAAAATGGTTCAAAAATATTTAAAAAGCTGCACAGCAAAAACGGAATGGTCGATTGTTATGATTTTTTCAGCAAAGTTAGACAACTAAATGGTGATTCTTAAGAAAATGTGCACAGTAAAAAAAATTTTTTTGCCTTTAAAAATATCATTTTTGTCACAAAAACTCAAATATCTCAAAACCCTATCTTTTTTCGAACGTAATTTTTTTAGGGAAAACGGTCCATTATATTAGCTATCTACCATAAAAATTTGGTGATGGTAAACTAATAAACAAAAAAGTTATGACATTTCAAACATTTCACAATTTAATGGAAGTACGCAAATTGAACACTTAAGTTTTATTATAATTTCCGAAGATTTAAGACACGATTCAGTATCCGTAAATTTGTTCATTGAAAAAATGATTAACTTTTTACGCGTTGATAAGCATAAAGAAGTCAAAAAGATATATTTCATGTCTGATGGAGCAGCGTCGCAGTACAAAAATCGTAAGAATTTTTCGAGCCTATGTCAATTTAAATCAATGTACGGAATTGATGCAGAATGGCATTTTTTTGCTACATCACATGGCAAAGGTCCTTGTGATGCTATTGGAGGAACAATAAAGCGCATGGCCACAAGAGCAAGTTTAGCCAAAGAACGTGAGCATCCAATTAAAACTGCGAAAGAACTTTTTGATTTAACCAAATTATCATTTTGTTTTACTACTACTGAAGAGTACGAAATAAAGGCTTCAGAGCTCAGCGAGCAATTTAATAACGCGAAAACGATCCAAGGAACCCAAAAATTTCACTGTTTCATTCCATTGTCGGAAAATAAAATTAAAGCAAAACTATACTCAAACTGTGCTGATAATAATTCAAAAGTGTTCGATATTTAAAAAAATTTGAATAAAAATAAATAAAAAATAAATAAAAAAAAGTATTAAAATAAGTATTAATAAACTGTTTTCATGATATCATAACCCATACCAAAATTCAAACCCAAAACTCTTAGAGTTTCTATAACAACATTGTGTAACTGCCACATTTAATTTAATACTTAGGATAATATTAATTCATTTATTTATACATATAATATTTATACATATAATATACATAATATCGATGAATACATAAATATGGAATATCATACAAACAACTTGTTTAACTCACGCAAGGCCCTTAACAATAAAATCAGCATCAAACTCAGGATTCTTGAAAAAAAATACACGGAATTTTTTTTTTGTTTACTATATGTGAAAATTGTGAAATGTTTGAAATGTCATAACTTTTTTGTTTATTAGTTTACCATTATGGTAGATAGCTAATATAATGGACCGTTTTCCCTAAAAAAATTACGTTCGAAAAAAGATAGGGTTTTGAGATATTTGAGTTTTTGTGACAAAAATGATATTTTTAAAGGCAAAAAAATTTTTTTTTTACTGTGCACATTTTCTTAAGAATCACCATTTAGTTGTCTAACTTTGCTGAAAAAAATCATAACAATCGAACATTCCGTTTTTGCTGTGCAGCTTTTTAAATATTTTTGAACCATTTTCACATACACCCTTTTGAAAAGTTAGTCGTGACTCAATATGAAGATTTGATATCGAAAAATGACGATTTAGATGAAATTGAAAAACTGTGCAAAGTTTCAACTCAATAGAAAATCATGAATTAAAAATTTTCTTAAATTTTGATGCTGTTGCTTGGAATCGCTCAATGGCATCCTGAATAGACCACGAACTTGGCAGCATCGACAAAATCAATAATTTTTCTTTCCTTGTCGTGGCTGCATTCGAGAACCTTTCCTTCATATTTATAATTACCTCATCGTAGTCTGTATTTTCCACATCATCATCATCAGGTCCTAATTTGAAGAGGTTTCTTCGTACAGCTTCGTTTATTTCACGGTATTTTTTCTCCGGGTAATAAACGTAGTCCATCTTACTCCATTTAATCGGAGTCACTTTTATCCCAGCTGTGCCCTCGTTAAAGCGTTCGATGTTGACCTTTTGGATACACTCATCTTCCGATTGATTTGTTGAAACAGATTTCGCTGATGGTACGGTGGCAAGGCTCTCAGCACTTAATACTTCTGGTAATTCCTCAGTTGTTGTCGATACATCTGGCAATTCCTCAGTTGCTGTCGTTTTCGAACTTCCTGCGCTCTGCTCAACCGATGATATACAGATTGCTCTTTGTCAACGTTTAGACGGCAGGACGTGCAAATGCGTAAATTTGTATTCAATGTGGACATTGGAGCATAACCAGTCGCTTTCAGTTTATCTATAGTGCTTTCGGTGAGATTTCGTAACTCTTTTGAACACTTTTTTCCATCAAACGGCCTACAACAGTTGAGAAAGCGGCTACTCATGTTGTTCGTAATATTTCAATAAACAAAATCACTTTTAAGTTTTTACTGACTAGTTTGGTGTCATTTGTTTGACTGAAGAAAAAATTACTATAAGATCTTTAACAACCTTAGTAGTAGTAATTTTTTTGCTTTTTCGTGAGCATTGTCATGGTATGTACCTATCATGCATTTGTTGTTGTTGAAGATACCCGTTTCCTCCCGATCATAAAGTCTATTCTCTAAGAGGTATATTTTTTGCAGGTAAACTATAGACGTACACGTGTATATAAATCTTTGATTTTGCAACTTTTGTCTTAAAAATCACATTTCTGATATGTTTCTATCAACGTTATTATCAACAGGTTTCAACACTATTAAAAGAATTTTTCGCCAGTCACGTGCAATGAAAATTATGACACTATCAATACTTTTGATCACAACACTGGATCGTGTCTAAGTTTCTTATGGATGCTATGAATAATTAAATTAAAATATCATGAAAACAACTTGTTTAAATCACGTCCCTTAACAATAAAATCTGCATCAAACTGCAATTCTCGAAATAACTTACACAGAAAAAATTTTTTTTTTACTAAATGTGAAAATTGTGAAATGTTTGAAATGTCATAACTTTTTTGTTTATTAGTTTACCATCACCAAATTTTTATGGTAGATAGCTAATATAATGGACCGTTTTCCCTAAAAAATTACGTTCGAAAAAAGATAGGGTTTTGAGATATTTGAGTTTTGTGACAAAATGATATTTTTAAAGGCAAAAAAATTTTTTTTTACTGTGCACATTTTCTTAAGAATCACCATTTAGTTGCCTAACTTTGCTGAAAAAATCATAACAATCGAACATTCCGTTTTTGCTGTGCAGCTTTTTAAATATTTTTGAACCATTTTCACATACACCCTTTTGAAAAGTTAGTCGTGACTCAATATGAAGATTTGATATCGAAAAATGACGATTTAGATGAAATTGAAAAACTGTGCAGAGTTTCAAATATTTTCGAAATGGTCGCTCAGGATCGACTGACATGCCCCCGTGGAATGCCTCAGTATTCAACCCATTCGATAGGTCCCCAATCAGATTTCGCTTCCGGCGCCTGTGTATTCAGAAGCGCGATCTCGCTTCTAAGTTCAACAACAGAAAATTTTAACTTTGGTTTGATGATAGTAAAGTCGCTATCGAGAGGGTCCAATTTAATGATGCGTTCAAATGCTAGAAGGACTTCCGAGGATTCCTGGGAGAAACGTTCATTGATGCTGCTCACAAGGGTATCTAACAAACTAGTTTGCTGCGCATCACCGCTTCTTTTGTTTCAAAGAAGTAACTTGTCGATGGATTCGCATCAAGTTTTCTAGGAATTTTCCTAGGTCTACATTTTGGAATCTCCACGTCGTATCCATTACATAGCTCGACAGCTATGTCAGTTCCGCATTTTCGACAGTTCCGCATTGTAGTTAAGTTGGCTAGAAAACCAATTTATCTTTGGCGATTGTAATGCCTTACTAACTATATTAATTTGTAAAACTTTTTAACTGCTGTTACAGCTTCCGTACGGCAGGCCCACCGCGTTGACGATAGAGATTTCAAAGCTGTCATACGACCTCCTGAAGCACGAAAGATATTTTCGAAAATGGCGTGTCTAGTTGCACTGCCTTCGATGAAATTGTTCAACACCTGCATGAGAGAGTTTTGTTTTATTAAACAATTTTATCAAACCATTTTTTTTTTCAAATTTCAAATAAAACATTAACAATTGAAGTACCACAGAAAAACATTTTATAAGATGCGTGGGCAGTTACGAACAAATTAAAACATTATGTTAAACCAACCAGCCAAAACTTGTATCCCAACTTTAGGTAAGATCGGGTGACAAACTCCGGTGGTAACTATGGTCTTATTCTGTCAGGGATTGATAGGGGGTAGGTAAGGGGATGTACATAGGTAGCGCAACCTTTGTAAGATAGCCTAGCGAAGTTTCTATAGTTACTAAGAAAGGCAAAGTAGAGAAAACCGATGAACTCAATGACAACATACCAGGCAACAAATAAAAAACAACGATTGGAAAGTCCGATTTAGGAAACCGCGAATTGTGAGCGGTGGATCCCATCACAAACACTCCATTAGTACCACATCTACCACGTCAACTGGAGTTGACTTTCAGGTGATCGGGGAGCAGATGAAGCGAGTTATCCGGTGGATGGAGAAGTGCGCCGCCGCTGACAGTTTTTGTCGTCACGCCCACACCGACATTTTTTGCACCAACGCGCTGCTAAACTATACTTTCTCACGTCGAATCAATTTTGGGAAGAATATTTCAAGCATCCGGGAAAATTCCCTAAAGAGTTTCCGAGGAAATTTCAGAGAATTTTCTGCAGAAATTTCCCAGCGTTTCCTGAGGAAATTATGAAGAGTTTCCAAAGACATTAGGAAGAGCTTGCCCAATGAATTCCAAAAAATTTCGCGAGAAATTTTCTAAAAAAAAAGTCGAACAATTTCCCTTGGGAATTGGGATGAGTTTCTTAAGCACATTCCAAATAAATTCCGCAGATTTTGCCTATGAAATTCCGAAACTTCCGAAGATTTGGGCATAAAAATTCAGAAAAATTTCCCTTGGTAATTCCAGAGTTTCCCGAGGAAAATCCGAAAAAAAATGTCAAGATGTTTTCAAAAGACTTTTTTGAGAAAACTGCGAAGAGATTTCCAAAGAAATTCCGAAGAGTTTCCCAAAGAAAGTCCTAAGATTTTATCGAAGAAGCTCCGAAAAACATCGCAAACAAATTCCAAACAGTTTCTCGAGGAAATTCCGAAGAGTTACCCAAGGAAATTTTGGATAGTTTCCGTAAAAAAAAATATAGAGAGAAGCGTTTTTTGAGTGAAATACTATTATTTTCCAAAGACATTTCAACAAGTTTTCCAAAGAAAATCCAATGAGAAATTGCAGAAATGAAGAAATTCCTAAGAAATTTTCCCGAGAAAACTTTGAAGATCTTCCCAGAGAAATTCAGAAGCGTTTGATAAGGAAATTCCAAAGAGTTTTCCAAAGACATTTTAAAGAGTTTCCCGAAGAAATTCCTAAGATTATCACAGGAAAATTCCGAAGACTTTCCCGAGGAGTCTCATGAGAAAATATTGAAAATTTGAAAGAGTTCCGCGGAGAAATTTAAAAACAAATCCGGTACAAGGAAATTCCCAAGAATTTCCTGACAAAATTTCTGAAAACTTTCTCGAGGAAATTGCGAATATTTTTCAAAAGAAATTCCTAAAGGCCTCACAAAAAATCGAGAGTTTCCCAAAGAAATTCCAAAGATTTTTCTGAGGAAAACCCGATAAGTCTCGCGAGGAAACTCCGAAGAATTTCCCAAGAAATTGTCCGAAGACTTTCTCGAGCAAATTCCGAAGAGTTTCGCGAAGAAATTCTAAAGATTCTCGCAATCAGAAAGCGAAGGTTTTTGCGTGTGAATTCAGAGAAATTCCCGGAGGGAATTCTTAAAAATGTCCCGTTGAAATTCAAATGGAATTTCCGTGAGAATCCATATGAATTAGGTTAGCAAATTAGGACTAATTTCCCATGCAAATTCAGAGGAATTTCCAGTGGAATTACCGAGGTGTTTTGTAGTGGAATTTCGAGTGAAAATTCATGAGGTTATCTAAGAGAATCCCTATAGGATCATTCTATAGGAAAAATAGGGAAAATTATGGGAAATTCAAAGATCATTCCGCAAAAACGCGAAAAATATTTTGGTGAAATAAGAGCATTCGACTAAATACGCCATTTGATGTATTTTTCATTTAAACAAGGCAATTTGATTAAATACGCCATTGTTTTACAAATTTAATCAAATGTAAGTTTGATCAAATGCGCCAAAATATTTTTGTGGAAGAAGATCATATGGCTAAATACGCCATTTTCATTCAAACAAGAAAATTTGACTGGGACATTAGCATTCGATTGAACACGCCAATTTTTTTAAAAGTTTTCCTTCAAACAAGAATATAAAACTTTTCTTATATTCAAAAATAAAAACGCCATTTTTCGTTTTTAGCTTTTCCTCAAGTTCCATTAGGGGGAAAGACGGCTTTGGCAGGTTTTGTTCTATTATTGTCAGGGGGTTTTTGTCAACCAAATTTTATGAAATTTGGCCACAATATTCTTTGATATGCAAAGAATGTTTAGGCCAAATTTGAGCATAGTCAGCCATAAAAAAAACCCTGCCAATAATAGAACATAATTCCCCCGACGCCAAAATATGTTTGCGTTTTTATTTTACTTCGAACAGTAAAGCTCCATCGAAGGAAGTGGTTACCTCCGGTACGTTTTTCGTATTGATAAGCATTTATCATTCTATTTTGTTTTCACATTAGGTGGGGCACGTGCCCCACCTTGTCTCCGCCAGTAGGCGAAGAACTACTTACTCGGGTACTCACTTTCGATGCACGAATGGAGATCGTCTGGTTAAGTGAATCTGATTGATATGGGAAAGATTAATGTACGTTGACTTGGTAGATGATAATCAGCGTGTTTTCTGGTGTTAATAGGGTAAGGGAGGTATTTTGAACCACCAGTTCGAAGGCTCATATATTGGACCACTGAGTGCAAATTATTCTTGGTGGTCCAAAATAAGAGCCCCCGTAAGGATGGTTCAAAATACATCCTTTACCCTAATCCAGCGTTTTTTTTTGCATTCTTCTTACGGAGCAGTGTAAGGCAATATTATTCTTAGTTGAAGTTGAACATTAAGCTCGTTTTAATCTGCGAAGAAAAAACACACTTTTACTATTTTTAAATCCCGAAGTACCGTATCGAATGACAACGGCCAACGATGCATAAACTTCGCAGCCTCCCGCGGAATGGTAGTCCGAAGCACCTTCTTTCCCCGCAAAAATATCCACAAGGCCACATGGAGATCACCTAACCAAGAAACGGAAAACCAAATCGACCACGTTCTAATGGACGGTAAATTCTTCTCCGACATCACGAACGTCCGCACTTACCGCAGTGCGAATATTGAATCCGACCACTACCTCGTTGCAGTATGCCTGCACTCAAAACTCTCGACGGTGTACAACACGCGTCGAAGTCGGACGCCGCGGCTTAACATTGGGCGGCTACAAGACGGTAGACTAGCCCAAGAATACGCGCAGCAGCTGGAAGTGGCACTTCCAACTGAGGAGCAGCTAGGCGCAGCGTCTCTTGAAGATGGCTGGAGAGATATTCGATCCGCCATTGGTAGCACCGCAACCGCTGCACTCGGCACGGTGCCCCCGGATCAGAGAAACGACTGGTATGACGGCGAATGTGAGCAGTGGCGAACGTGAGCACGAGGGCGAACGAGGCACGATATAAACAGGCGCGGAACAGACCAAACTCGATTTTCCGGAGGAAAAAGCGCCAGCAGGAAGATCGAGACCGTGAAGAGACGGAGCAACTGTACCGCGCTAGTAACACACGAAAGTTCTATGAGAAGTTGAACCGTTCACGTAAGGGCCACGTGCCACAGCCTGATATGTGTAAGGACATAAACGGGAACCTTCTTACGAACGAGCGTGAGATGATCCAATGGCGGCGGCGGCACTACGAAGAAAACCTGAATGGCGATGTGGCAGACGAAGATGGCGGTATGGTGGTGGACCTGGGAGAACGCGCGCAGGACATAATTCTACCGGCTCCGGATCTCCAGGAAATCCAGGAAGAGATTGGCCGGCTGAAGAACAACAAAGCCCCTGGGGTTGACCAACTACCAGGAGAGCTATTTAAACACGGTGGTGAGGCACTGACTAGAGCGCTGCACTGGGTCATTACCAAGATTTGGGAAGAGGAAGTTTTGCCGCAGGAGTGGATGGAAGGTGTCGTGTGTCCCATCTACAAAAAGGGCGATAAGCTGGATTGTAGCAACTACCGCGCAATCACATTGCTGAATGCCGC
The DNA here is from genome assembly GCF_024139115.2 of Armigeres subalbatus. NCBI lineage: Eukaryota > Metazoa > Arthropoda > Insecta > Diptera > Culicidae > Armigeres > Armigeres subalbatus. Next base: position 353,479,181 of record NC_085140.1, on the reverse strand, counting down.
CTACAAGGTACTCTCCCAAATTTTATGCCGTCGACTAGTACCAACTGCAAGGGAGTTCGTGGGCAGTACCAGGCGGGTTTTATGGGCGAACGCTCCACCACGGACCAGGTGTTCGCCATTCGCCAAAACTGCAGAAATGGCGCGAATACAACGTGCCCACACATCATCTATTCATCGACTTCAAAGCCGCATATGATACAATCGATCGAGACCAGCTATGGCAGCTAATGCACGAACACGGATTTCCGGATAAACTGACTCGGTTGAGCAAAGCGACGATGGATCGGGTTATGTGCGTAGTTCGAGTTTCAGGGCATTCACGAGTCCCTTCGAAACCCGCAGAGGGTTACGGCAAGGTGATGGTCTTTCGTGTCTGCTATTCAACATCGCTTTGGAAGGGGTACTACGAAGAGCAGGGATTAACATGAGTGGTACATTTTTCAATAAGTCCGTCCAGCTATTTGGCTTCGCCGACGACATAGAGATTATGGCACGTAACTTTGATTAGATGGAGGAAGCCCACATCAGACTGAAGAGGGAAGCCAAGCGGATCGGACTAGTCATCAACACGTCGAAGACAAAGTACATGATAGGAAGAGGTTCAAGAGAAGCCAATGTGAGCCACCCACCGCGAGTTTGCATCGGTGGTGACGAAATCGAGGTGGTAGAAGAATTTGTGTACTTGGGCTCACTGGTGACTGCCGAAAATGACACCAGCAGACAAATTCGGAGACGCATAGTGGCTGGAAATCGTACGTACTTTGGACTCCGCAAACAAAATCAGTTTGTCGTTAAAATTTTATCTTCAATTTTAGCACGCGCGCGATCCAGGAACGCTCATGCGGGCTCGCTCGAGCTGTGTACCGCAAGCGAAATAGTCCTGTACAAAATACAACATCGCGCGTGCTCGAGTGTTGAATAGGCACTTCTAGAATACAGATTTTTTAACGATGATTAAATTTTAAAAAAATAAGGGGATTCTAGATTTCCATATTTTGCCATAGCGTCAACCGTTTCGACTGAAGTTGATATGGCATTCAGCCTCAATTTGTCTGAAAAATAGCCGTCACAGAATTTTGAAGAATATGTATTACTAGCAGACCCGACGAACTTCGTTTCGCCTAAAATTGATTTATTCTATACTTAGTTATCGAGTTATGCTGGAATTTCTGTTTCATTTGTATGGAACTCTTCCTTTCCAAAGGAGAGAGGGGCCTCGAATCATCTTAAGAACCTTCCCCGGCCCCAAAAACATCTGCATTCAAATTTTCACGCCTATCGGTTCAGTAGTTTCGGAGTCTATTAGGTTCAGACAGACAGAAATTCATTTTTATGTATATCGATTTGAAGGAAAAATACTTTATCTATATTGAACTTCTGTTTCATCCAGGGTGCTACTGGGAGTTTATCATATTTAATGGATTGTAGTTTTTAAGCAGATCGATCACTCCTTCGACTTCTTAGAATATTTTTTTACTGGATTCCTGTTTTCAGTATAGTCGTAAAACGATTCATGTGATTTAGGATTGTTACAAAACTAATCGTTCTTGAATAAAAAAATCATTTAGACGAAAAAACTACAATTCTGCATTACTGTTCCTCGCTTTATGTCATTTATCAGCTTCGAACAGCTCTTGAATCACAAATTTGCTAACGCACTTGTTCCTAGCACAGACCATTAAGCCCCGAAGTACCACTCGAATGAACTTCCCGCCCGATTCCAAACGGTTAAGCCAACGAAGCAAAATATCGGAAGCCGGTTGTCGGTCGAAAATTGCCACACTCCAAACGAAAATGACTGCAACGATAATCGTTGTGGCCGTTGTGTGTGTGGGGGGGTATAAAAGCAAACTTTGTCCATCAGAAGCGCTCCTTTCTCACCCAATTTGACCAAATGCTAAATCATGTATTCAAATTAGAAAAGCCCCACACACACACTTTTCGACATACAGCACATCACCATCCACGTCCGGCGATGGCCGGAAACGGACACCATCAGCGACGTCGTCGTCATCGGTTGGAACGAGGATGTTCAGCTTTCGCCACTTGTACCGCCGATCGTCCACATCGTTTCGTTTGTCCCGGTCAGGAACAGGAACAGGAAGTGGTAATTTTATGCTGCTTTTTGCACTATGACTGACTGGGTACCATCGTTCTCACTGTTCGTATTGTGACGGTGCCCGCTTGATGGCGACAAACGGATGTTGAAGAGGGAAGAATTGCAATTTTTGAATATCCGTTCCGATACATTGCCGACAAGTGACGAGCTCTGGAGCACATTTATTCAAATGTAAAAGCTTTGCATCTTGTAGTTTGGTTTCCGGGATTTGCACCGGAGTTACAGAAGTTTGTTAAAATTCATAAATTCTGAACATGAACGACACTGAATCGACAAACACTTCTTATGCACAGCAGCTGCACTTCGGTGCATTGCATTGGCGTAATCACACACAAGGGGCACACATTTGTCACAACACTATTTGTCTGACCGCATCGTAGCCATTAAGCAAAGAAATACATGGAAAACATTCTTTTGTCTTCAATCTTCAATCCAAAAATTATCGAAAATGTTCGATGAATCAGGAATTTTACAATTCACATCTCGTGCAACAATATAATTACATTTTTATCAAATCAATTACAGGAAATTATTTAATACGTAGTGCTTTCTAAAAACGTGACCAGATACTAACTCAATTTTAGAAATATTGAATATGCAGATCATGCAGGATAACTCCATCAAAAGCATTGAACCCCCCGAAAATCTTAAAAATGCCTATGCTGTTTAGTCGAGCTCAAGTCGCCATTCCTGCTATTCACCAACCAGCAAACCAACTAACACATGACATAAAGGACGTAAGTAGGTTATGCCAAGTTCCGTTCCCTGAAGGGTCCTCGAGCACACTAATGAGGCATAAATAAAAAATTCTGCTGCTTTCACTGACTTGGGTTTTCCTCTATCTCGCTGCTTCGGTTTTTCTATCGAGCAACCAAGCAACCAGCGTCGCCAGCGAGACATCCTTGTTAGTAATGCATTAAAGAACTCACATTAAGCCGGAGAATGATGAATCCTTTGTGATGTTCTTCCAATTCAACGTTCTCGCGCCATTAACACGCCCCGGCAAGCGAGCGGTTTTCGACGTAGAAAACTTCACTATCTGCCGTTTCTTACACATCTTGACTGAACTCAATCAAATCCTCGCACCACTTGCAAATGCAAATAATACACCCGCCGCCTCCCATCTGCATCGTCGTATTTTCTTAGTTTCCCTGGCGATGTTCCTTGCCAACACCAACGGTGCGATACCTATGTTTCGGGTACTCACCTACCTACGAACCGTGTATTGCTCGGAAAAGCTTTCTTTCAATAAAGCAACTATGTGTATTTAGCAACAACCCCTTGGCAACCAACCAACGACTACGACGAGGATGATGGAGCACCTCGGTGAATATTAAATGTACAAAAAGCACTGCTACGGCCGCCGTGCCGCCGTCGCGAGGAAATTCTGCACCTTAGCGTATAAAGAGACAGTTTTGTTAAACATGAATGCAATATTTCTGCTTGCTGCTTGTGTACTCAACCAATAGCTTTTCCACGATTTGAATTGCATCAACATACCCACCATCCCCCCAGCATTGCCGCCGTGAATCAGATTTTCATGATGTCTTGTCGTTTCGTATGTTAGATGACTAAGCTAAGCTCCTTGGAACAAGGATGCCAGCTGTTGAATTTTAACAATTGATTATTATGTGAATGCGGCTGGAATGATCGACAGCTGAATAGTTGAATAGCGCAGCAAAAAATGTCTAATAATTACACCAACACCAATTAATATATTTAGAGCATTGATGAAATGTTCGGTAGATTGTAGAATCCATAGAAAAGAAGATTCACACAAGGGTTCTTGTCAACAGAAACAAATTCTAAAAAAATATTTTCTCGTTTTAGTTAAGAAGCTATTCTAAATTCCTAGCAACCCTGAATAAAAGCCGTGATTTTCACCTGAAGGCGTTGTTTGTTTGCGTGCAATGAATATGATTGCGGCAAAAACAGCAATGAAAAGCGCCGTGGCACCATAAGATACGTATGATGATGTTTTTGTGATCTAATGCGGAGTGTGAAGAGAGGTGAGCTCAGATAGCACTTTTCTCGACGATTGCAGTTTGATTGAAAGGTGTTGTTGTTTATGGATGAGTGGAAGAAAATTTCGCCTTTGTACTTTTTTGGTTTGAAAGGTACTGGAATGTTATTTTCAATACCAAGTTTGACTTGTTTCATCGTTGTCTGAGCTAAATCACCCACAGATTGCACATACTTAACACAACAGTGTACAGAAACTCTTGAGACAATTTCCAGAGCGTAAGGACTGCTGACATCAGTAGGATACATCAACCGTTTTTTGTCTCACCATTTCTCGCAAAACAACGTAGTCAAACTCTTTCGTTTGCACCAAAAAGTTTTATTTTGACACCCCGAGAATTATGGAAACATGTTGCAGCTGGGTGCGCTCCTTCCGCCATCGTACCAATCCGTTCCAACTCTACACTTCACACTCGCAATTTGCAGTTTTGGGCTGCCGAAAAAAGCCTAAAATACAGCAACAGCAACAATCGCAACCGGCAAAAACCATCGCTTGCAGGGCTGGTGCCGGAGTGTGGCACAAACACGAACTTACTTATTGTTTCGAATGGGAAAACTTTCGGGCGTCTATCGCACCACTGCTGGCCCGCCTGGCCGCTTTTGCTCATCGTGGTTCAAAGTTTGTGTCACGCTTTGATACTGTGCGCTAAGCATGCGGGTGTAACTGTATAGCGTTTTCGAACCGTTTGGGGGCGAATTTGGTCATGCTTATGGCATTCCATTATAACTAATTCCTAAGCCTCCTTCACCTAAAAAACAAATCTCACAATTTTTATACAAAATCTTAGGATATACAATTCTGCATGGTTTCAAAACAAAAAATGTAACTTTTTTTTACAGATTCTGCATTAAAATAATACAAAATTGTAAGATTTCAATAGAATGATTGTATAGAAATATTACAAATTTGTGTATGGCAGTGGCACTAATAGTTTTAGCTGTGGAAATGCTTTTCAAAACAAAAATGCGAATGCGAAATTGGCAAACACCAATATGTGAACAACCATGCGTCTCCATGCTCGTGTGGTGCGTATATTGTGGATGAATCAAAGACCTTTTATTGATCATTTTTATTTTTTTTTATTTTAATCGAAGTCATTTTATTTTAAAACGTCAATGATGAAAAGATTCAAAAAAATATTTCAAAGGATAAAAATCTGAAAAAATGTCTATGTGTTCAAAATGTAAAATTGATGAACCCGCGATTGCACCAATATATATAAAAAAAGTGATCGCAAGCTTCTCTGTGCACAATAGAACGTCTTTACCAACAAAGTAAATCCCATCCAATCAAGACCCTATCACTCCGAGACTACAATCCAAGTAAAAAATCCCAACATACCCAGCGTCCTTAAAACCCGGGCACTCCAATCTGGACAGTAAGTCCTAGAAAACTGCCATTGTTTCAAATTCAGTCTAGCTCCACTTGCCAAAAACTCCGGGGACCCAATCCAAACCTCCAACCTGGCTTCTTTCCTTCTGACCAGCTCAACTCTAATGGTATGTCCCTTACATCGCCCTATCTACCATTGGATCAAACCTAGGTTGCTCTTCCGACCTCCATGCATCCGCTCGAGATGACTCTGCCTCCAGTGGAACATGACCGGTTATTGAAATGCGCTATCCAACCTAGAACTGTTAATACACGACATTTTTTTTATATATTTTTTACTAAAGTGATTTTTAAATTGGACAAAGTTCATCACTGTAATACACGATAGCCCACCATGAAGTCAATCGGGTATCTCTTCACTTCATAAACCGCTCCATTGGATGAAAAAAAAGTGGATCACAAAGGTAGGCTCGAATATCCGGCATTCCGATCATGATCCTCCTAGTCTCAGATCGGAGACCTCTGTCTTCGTGGTAGCTTCCAAGTCAGCTTAGTAAACGTTTATTTACCGCTGCCGGGCATTAAAAGAAGATGATTACCTTTTTCTTATCCTCCTTGTAGGGGACATAAACGCGCACTATCCGGCCAGGGTCGGTTCTGTGTCGGACCCCAAGGCACTGCCCTGTTGGAATCGTTCGAGACGGCAGACATGATGCCTATCCATAATGAGCCATTACAGCCAGATCATCCACTCTGGCAAGTTTTCGAGTCCTCCCGGACTTATCGATTTCCCCGTTCACCCAGCATTTCACAACTGCCGAACTATCCTTCGCCCTTTCCAATAGTAATGGAAAATCCTCTGATCAAGATGAGATAAGATATCCCATGCTGAAAAACCTCCCTCAAACCACTAAAATCTGCTAAATTCAAGCCTGGTCTAACCAAACCTTTCCAATAGCGTCTCTTCCACGGACGTTTCGAAATATCGGCCTATCTCGCAGACCTCTTGTGTGTCCAAGCTCGATGAGGCTTTTGTCCGCAATTTTCTCCCATGGCCAAGTGCTCAGCGGAAATCACGCTTCGAGGGCATACCAGGAGGAATTTGACGTACCCAAAGGTTCTGTCTTGAACTCCTCGTCACCATGAACGGTGTGTTTTGCTTTCTATCAGCAGCGCAGTATTCTGCTGGGCTACTTCAGTGGGTTTTTCCATGACTACACGCAATTGCATTCGGATGCGTTTTTGCAGAGTTAGACGTCAGTTATCTGATCCCAGCCTATAGCTCTTATTCCCATCTTATCCCCAACCGTAAAGTATCGTCGTTCGGGGTGACATTGGGCCTAGGGGGTAAGATTGGGCCAAAAACGAAAAATGTTTCAACTTCTAATATCTCAGAAACTGTTACGAATTTTGATGAAAACTTCAAACGGTTCGAAATTATATTAAAATTCACGTCTAGGAAATCACAAAACAAATTCCAAGGATTAATTGTGCTCGTACCATAATGCTTGGAATTTGAATCTATAAACTTATTGATCAAATGAACCCGTATTAAAATAGTGTCAGTAATGCCCCACAAATCTATTACATAACTAAATTTTAGATCGATGGATACCTGGTGATCATGTTACGATAATCTGTTTGTTGTTTTATCGAATTTTATGAATATTTATTAAGCGGTCCTGTTTTTTCGTAGCAACGAGCAATGCATGCTAAAAAGGGGTGAGATTGGGCCAAACCTTTGGTTGATTTGCCATACATAGTTGGTAAAAGCCGTAATGTAGGCAATTATTTTTAATGAACGATTGAATCGTTGCATCGTCACCGCTGAACATTATTGTATTTGGCCCAATGTCACCCCCTGTGAGGGGTGAGAATGGGCCAATTTTAAACAACATATAACTTTGAAGAATTCTCGCTTAACTTTTCAAAAGGTCCTAAGTAACATTGTTTTCATGAATTAATTTGAATAGCGCAATCAACAGAAAAACATGAAAGCTTTCGATTGCAGTACTTAAATTAGTTCATGAAAAAAAATGTTACTTAGGTCCTTTTGAAAAGTTAAGCGAGAATTTCTCTCATTTATTATTTTTTCCCCACACAGTGGTAAATTTATTGTTCAAGCTTGTACCTAACTAATTACAACTTGATTCCAATATTAACTACTAGAGCTTTGTAACATTTACTTGGAGCATACCACGTTTTGGCCCAATGACACCCCCGTAGACGGTAGTTAAGGTTCTTTGAGTCTCTATTGATCGGGGTCTCACTTTCTTGCCGCATTTTCACGAAATCCAGGTCAGCTACAGAACTATAATGAACCTAGTAAAAACTGGCGCTATCTGTCGCAAACCGCCTTTTCGCCTTCTTGTTCAATCATGGGTCGGTCTCCCCCAGCAGTGGCATGGGTTCACATGGCACTCCTCCACAGCTACAATAAATAGCTCCAAAGCTCAAAACGAACACTTGTTCACGGAAGGGCCAGTTTCAGGCCGTGATGTTGGAATCAGGGTCACTGCGACAAACTTAATGATATTTGACTGTCTCCAGGATAACTGTCGGAGTTGCTGCGGCCTTTACCGCCGCTACGTACCAATCGAGTAAACCGGTCCTAATCCTATTCAGATAGAGTAATTTCGACACTATAGAGCAAAAACAGCTTAAGCACCATTGGATTCCAGTGCACTTCGTAATACCGTGCCACACACGGGTAGACTTCCTTGATGACGTCAGATATCACGGCCAGAGTTTCACCATTTCCGTCTTTCCGGTGGATATGTAAACGTCATGCGAAAGCTGTGGATCCACAATACGGTTCAACATTAACTATCCTAGTGTCCACAATACCACACCCCGGAAGAAGCGTATGAAATCCTCTTAAGCACTAGAGCTGCCCTTGCCGACGACGACGCAGCTAACACTGCCAACATCATCTGCTTCCTTAAGAATAGGGATCGTACTTAATCCCGTTCGCTTTTGATGGGCCTCTCGAATTTAACCCAGGGTGCGAGACCCACAATCTGGTAGACCCCTCTCCAAGTGACCGGATAGCGCCGGAATCCCAAACTGGGCCCTACTCGAGCAGAACACATTTTGTAAACAAGTTTCACTTACTCATATGCGATCAAATCCAGTCCTATGCATATGAGTTACTGTAACCAAATCAGTCTTCTTCTTCTTCTTGGCATTACATCCCCACACTGGGACAGAGCCGCCTCGCAGCTTAGTGTTCATTAAGCACTTCCACAGTTAGGTTTCTAAGCCAGGTTACCATTTTTTGCATTCGTATATCATGAGGCTAGCACGATGATACTTTTATGCCCAGGGAAGTCGAGACAATTTCCAATCCGAAAATTGCCTAGACCGGCACCGGGAATCGAACCCAGCCACCCTCAGCATGGTCTTGCTTTGTAGCCGCGCGTCTTACCGTACGGCTAAGGAGAGCACCAAATCAGTCTAAATTATGGTAATTCTCCTTCTCTTGCTCCAACTTTATTGAAATTCAACATGGTCAGCCACCCAGCTTACCCCCACATTTCCATTTCGCCCCTATCCTCACGTTGTTTCTAGTCGTGTTGAAGTAGGGCTATGTCTGCGTTTTCTATACCGGGATTCACGGTGTGCCTGTGACCATTATTAACGAAAAAAATGTCCATCCATTCTGAACTCGCCTTTCGAAAGATATAATATCAAAGTGTCTGCTATGAAAATTTCAAAATCTTCATCTAGGAATCGAAAGTTATAGCAGTTACAAATTTAATGATTTTTGCGTTCGATATCTCACTAATATGCAACCATATATACCGTGAATTTCCCCCTGATTACATCTAAATAAATTATCATCAAATATGCAATTTGCAACCTCAATCAACTATAACCTAAAACCTATTCTTTGAGTAATAGACAAAAAATAGTAAAGGATATTAGAGATAACATTGTACAAATATCGATGGCAAAATAGACAATACAAGCACAATACAGTATTCAAATTACAGAATTATTGCACTTCAATCTCCTAATCATACCAAAGTGTGAATATTGTCTATGACAGACAAGTAACTACACTCTGTATGATGATTGTGCTTTTATTAAATAGGATAGTAGTTGGTAACATAGAATACCGCGCTGAAACAATTTTGCCTTTCATGGGTACTGGGTAGTTAGTAAGACTAGTAACCAACATTTAAACAACAATGTGCATCATTTGTTGTCAGTTATACAACCATCATCCAGTTCGATTCAAGCTGTGGTACAATGTGGTGAATATGTATATTTTGTGGAAGATAATGATTTGAAAATGTATTGGAGGTAACCACTTTACCTTCGGTAGGACTCGAACCCACGTCCCTACAGTACGGTAGACTAGTGCTTCTACCAAGTACGCTACGAAGGAACTCCATCGGCCTTCGCAACCTAGAGGCTACTGAATGAGCTCGAGATTCCTAAATTGGACGCATAGTCATAGTCACTCGCAATCCATTTGTCAAGCCAACACTTCCATATGTGTATAGTACACGTCCACATTAGAGGAGCGTGAGTATTTAGTCTGTTGACTTGTAAGATCGTCTTCAGTGTCTCGACTTGAGTCGAGTCAAGTACGAGACACTGCAGACGACCATACAGTTGAGGTCGAAATACGATATGTAATATGATTTGGTGGAATTAAATGGAATTGTACTAAAATCGTCTCATGACAATGAAATATTTCTTAAATAGTTTCAGTCTTTGGAAATCTCTCATTTTCTTACCTGGCTTTATGGAAATGCGATGGTTTCCATTTTCTAGTCGGATAGTAGTATTCCCTGTGTCAGTTAGTTTATGTAGTAAATGCATTAATTTATGAAGTAAATGTATCGTAGTTCAGCAAGTCAGTTAAATTGTTGAGACGTTCCGAAGTGGTGCATATATGCTTTTTCCGTCTACCGTTCTCGGAAAAGGCGGTTTTCCTCGTGGAATCTAGCGTTTCCCATTTTTTTTCCAAATGGAACTCGTTTTCGTACCACTGCTTGAATCGAACTGGATGATGGTTGTATAACTGACAACAAATGATGCACATTGTTGTTTAAATGTTGGTTACTAGTCTTACTAACTACCCAGTACCCATGAAAGGCAAAATTGTTTCAGCGCGGTATTCTATGTTACCAACTATTATCATATTTAATAAAAGCAGAATCATCATACAGAGTGTAGTTACTTGTCTGTCATAGACAACATTCATACTTTGGTATGATTAGGAGATTGAAGTGCAATAATTCTGTAATTTGAATACTGTATTGTGGTTGTATTGTCTATTTTGCCATCGATATTTGTACAATGTTATCTCTAATATCCTTTACTATTTTTTTTCTATTACTCAAAGAATAGGTTTTAGGTTATAGTTGATTGAGGTTGCAAATTGCATATTTGATGATAATTTATTTAGATGTAATCAGGGGAAGTTCACGGTATATATGGTTGCATATTAGTGAGATATCGAACGCAAAAATCATTAAATTTGTAACTGCTATAACTTTCGATTCCCTAGATGAAAGATTTTGAAATTTTCATAGCAGACGCCTGGATATTATATCTTTCGAAAGGCGAGTTCAGAATGGATGGACATTTTTTTTCGTTAATAATGGTCACAGACACACCGTGGGGTTCACTTTGCGATTGTGAAAATCGAAGAGCGTCACGAAAATATTATAAACGTTAATATCTTAGTCGTATCTCGTTAAATTTTTAGTGTTTAGTACCACTCGATCAAGGAAGAGTCAACGCTTCTGTATAATCTTCTGGAAATATGGATTTTCAAGATTATACAGAAGCAAGATTGCACGGAAAGCGGACACAGCAGCGCAGCATCGAAGGTGCCAGTAGCAGTTGCCACGGAGTACACCCAGGTTTTTTCACGCTGTTGGTGTTCATAAGTTTCTCGGGTAACCGGAATACACTTCGATTTTTTTGTAATTGTTTTTCGTGAGGTTAGCTCATTGTTTCATTGACGCTTTAAAGGTCTTAATCGACTAGAACCAGACCATTAACAAATCTGGGTGTATTACTATCTGGATCAGTGGTGGTCGTCACGGTTGTCGCTGCTGAAAGTTCAACCTCAACCTTTCTAGATCCATCATTCAAAATGGACGGCATGCCGCGGCAGTTGATTGAGACGCGTTTTTTCTAAGGTACAAACAATTTATTAACAATGATGGTATCATGTGCTACCCCAATGACATCAGTGATGGCCGTCGGCGATGGTTTCTGCGGAATATTTATTCACAGTGGTAACGTCTGAATGATGAATAATTATTCAGCGATAGAAAGTAAAATTTCCTCGCGAGTTTCGGTTTGATGGTTAGCTGCTGTGATTGGAAAGACGCATGATTGAAATAAATCGGTCTTTTTCTGCTTCAAATATTTGACATGCAGTGAAGGCGCTTGTTCTTTTGTGGGACGTCATCGAGTGGTGATTTTTGGCAGCTGCTATGCTCATTGAATGTGAAGAACTGAATAAAATTTTAAAAAATCACAATAATAAAGCAGAAAAAAGATGTACGCATATTATTTTTTCCTCTGATTTTTTTTCTCTAAATTCTATATTCAAGTGATTTTTTTGCAATAAAATTATGAATTAGAAAATTATAATATGCTATAGGTTAGCTGCTGTTGAGTTGGTAATAGGATGGTTAAAAGTAAATCGATCCTTTCGAGGCCAAAGATTTGACAAAGGAGACATATTATGCCTGACAGAAAATATAGAACCGCATTACTAAAATTAAATCAATTTGAATGGAAACTATGTCCAGATACATTTGAAGAATCCCATTACACTAAATGTATTTTATTTGATTGTTTAAAATTGTAAAAAATAAAAGAGCTGATTTTTTGCCAACTGTGTAGGACATCTCTGCTGACAAATAGGGATCGTAATTCTCCCTCTTTTTCACGAGCAGAGGATGCTCACTTACGCAGATTTGCGTCGAGAAATCATTTTGCGGGAAAGAAAAAAGGCCTGATTAGAAATAACTCTCACTGTCAGTGTCACGAAAAGTTGATTTGCTCGTTTTTTCACTTTTTTCATCCTTTTCGTGCCTCCACCAATCAATGCAAACAAGAGTAGCTTTCACGGAACAAACAACCTATTCCAAATAAGCATTCGATGTGGTGGTGCGGCTAGCGCAAGCCAATGCTATTTTTGTTGGTGTTACGGGTTTGAATCCCGTTGCGGTCATATTTTTTTTTTATAATGCACACCGAAAATTTTCGAGAGAAATAAATAAGGCGTAAGATTGATGAAACGAACAAATAATTTCGTCAAGTTGGGTTTCTTACCCCATTCCCATGCATACGACTGCATTATTTAATTGATGTTTATGACAGGAAGCAAATTTTCCTGAATTTTGTGGGGCGTGCAATACTGCTATGGGGTTCACTTCTGCTTAAAAAATAGCTATTCTTGCTAAACATCGTTTAAAACAGCTTTTATTTGATTTAAATTAACAAGTGCAGCACTCATTTCAGTCATAGCGATTGCATTTCCGGCACACTTCAAACCAGTTCCCGGCCTAAGCAAAATTTCGCTCAATCTCTCAACATTTTACTCTCATTCTCTCTCGGGACGGTAGAAAATGCGACGTAAACAAAAATATGCACGTTCTACGACAACATGATGCCAGATGGTATTATTTATAATATTTTTTGTTTGGTTGAAAAGATTCATTCACTCATCCAAATTTCTTCCAAACATTTGAAAAGTATATTTTTTACACTTTTTGGAATCGAAAGCATTATAAATAACATGAAAGCGTCAACGTATTAGACAGTTTTCCTATTAACAATGAAGGATTATTCTCATATTAAAAGAGGCTCCTGACCTTTTGGCAGCACGGTTCGGCTAGAAGTTCTTAGGCCGAGGTGATTTTTTGTTCGGTTTGAGGATACATTTTTAAATGTATTCTAATATGTTTATATAAGTTCTAGTGAAACGAACAAATAGGAAGGATTGAAGTGCGTTAGTTTAGAATTATTGTGTGGTGATTAACAGCTTCAAGCAATGATTGTATCGAGAACTGTGACGATTTTCAGGTAGGTGTTTATATGATGATACCGTTTTGTAAAAGTGGAAAGACTCACTCCGGCTCAGTGGTGTTGCAACGAAGAGCGAATATTCGGAATCTACATTTTTATTTCCTATAATTGGATCAATTAGGAGTGAAATAAAAGGTTGAAAGATATTGAATATTGTGCGAAATGAATGGGAGACTTTTTTTTTAAATTATCAATCATAAACCTACGGCTTCCAAACAAAATAAATCCTTAGTTTTATGTGCAGTGAGCCACGAATCGGCTCCATAGGCTCAAGTAATGATTTACCATAGACGTGATCTAGAAAAAAACGATTAATTATTTTAGAGCGTCTTAGGGGAAATGCTACAACCTTAGAAAAAAACGTAGCGAGTGGAAGGTGTTTCTTGTCACAGACTTCAAAAACAGATTTTCCTTCGGCCCGAAAATCTCTTGTTTACGTCAAAATAGTGTATGGGTAGGTCGGAAAAACCGAAAATTTCCACATTTTGAAGAAACATCTAACATTTTGACGAGGCAAAACGCCCTAGTGGCACTAACCTACAATGTACTTGCGTATCTACCAACTATCCATACCAGAATGCTGATTCGCTTTGTTCCCTAGGAGTGCCAGCTAAAAGGCGTTTTGCCTTATGAGTTTTCCGGCAACAGCATATCACCACTTTTTTGAAATGTGATTATTATCAATATGATTGAGATTTTTGACAGTTTTTGAGTGACATCAACTAACTATCTTGTTTAACTGATGCATAATGTAAAAATACTTATGGATAGCGTTACAAATAAGACAATAAAGCAGTGTTTGCTTAGCTAGGGCATATTGCCCCCCTTTCCCCTACAGGGTTAAGTCAAAATATTTTTCTCTCATCAAATTTTTAACATTTAAATTGCTCCTTTTTGGGACCAGCTTTCAGAGAGAAAGTCATTATGAGAGGAATACAGCTGGACTTCCTGCTATCAGAACCTATACAAGCTTCTGTCGCTATTCTGCAACGTTTTGAACAGGTATTACAATTATAATAATTCTGGCTTCTCAATCAGGTGCTCTGATTCTAATCCTTGTTCGGGTAATTTTCTGTTCCTAATGTTCTTTAATCGACCTGAGGAAAAGTGAGGAAGAATTCGACGATCTTGGGAGTTTGGACTTAGTCTCATAAAACTCATACCAACTTCGGAGACCAGTGCATTTGATAACATTTGATATCCAGATCAAAGGAACCAATAATCTGGCTAGATTCCGCCGAATTTCTCTACCAGAAGCTCCCAACTTTTTTTTGGATATGCGACCCACCTAGCAGAATCCCATATTGCTGGCGCACCTACCAAATGATTTTATTACAGAAAGTGGGTAAAATTAGTTCGCGCAAGATTGATCGAATTACTATAATAAATTGTTTCATACCCCTTTATTGTATTTGCCAAAATCTAACCAATTTTTATTTTTGTTTTGCTATTTGTTGTTTTCTAGTCATCCATTCTTTACTTAGATTTTATTTACCGGTAGAATGGAGTTTCTCTACTGCATCAACGGTAATTTTATTTCAGATCCGTACAACATGATCTACTTGTCCACGTTCCGTTTTTTTCGATCAGTTTTTAACTTTGAACAAATCTGTATCCAATGCTATTAACTCTAGATCTAAATTGTTTTGTTATGTTTAATGTTGATTATTAGTTTGTATTAATTTTGAATTTTTTGTCCATGGATAGTCTCTAGGTTGAACCTGAGTGTGTTTATGTCCTTAGCTCCCTCCTTCTATAAAGTGTCTCGTCAACTTTGGCCTACACGACTAGTAAAGAACTGACAAACTTCAAAATTCAGGTTACAAACGAATTTTAACAAAAAATACTTTAAGTTAACAAAAATTTAGAAACATACAAAAGAAAAAACAAAGCTAGAGAAACTTTTGATGTATTTTTCAAGAGCTTCTAGTGACAATTTTCACTGAACTGAAAGCAAACATAGGATTTTTCGATGGTGTGTTGGAAGAAGCGTCACGGTACGGCTCACACAAATTAACAAAAAGTGTTGCGAGAGGGAGGCCAAAGGTTCAAAACTGCCAAATCAAGCGTTACGGAATTGACAGCTTTTGGCAGGTTTATCTCTAATGAATATTGTACAACCGTCTTCTTCTTCTTATTATTGGCATTACATCCCCACACTGGGACAGAGCCGCCTCGCAGCTTAGTGTTCATTAAGCACTTCCACAGTTATTAACTGCGAGGTTTCTAGGCCAGGTTACCATTTTTGCATTCGTATACCATGAGGCTAACACGATGATACTTTTATGCCCAGGGAAGTCGAGACAATTTCCAATCCGAAAATTGCCTAGACCGGCACCGGGAATCGAACCCAGCCACCCTCAGCATGGTCTTGCTTTGTAGCCACGCGTCTTACCGCACGGCTAAGGAGGGCCCCCCAACCGCACCAAACCAAAAATCGCTCCCATTACGGTTTCTGACTATTACCGGCGTGGCGTGCGAATCCGAATCTAGTTTTGGGGCAGAACAATAATTGTCGCCATGCGATACACGAATGCAACCAGGCAGATGTGCCAAAGGGAAAACACCGCCCGCTGAGCTCCATTCGTCGCCCGCTCGCTCGTACCGTACTACAAAAGGCTTGCTGCGTTTTGGCGTAGTGTAACTTATTTCCTGTTGCAAAATAGACGACTGCAACAAATGTCTGCATCGGAGTGGACGAGGGTTCGGTGCAGGGACGGTTTAGTTCCGGACTCCCAAAACTGGGAAACAGTGTCGTCTATCTAACAACGGAGAAACAGCTGGAAATCGGAAAGCAAAAGTTTGGTTCGTAGTTTTGCGCCCCGGAGTGGATAGAAATTCGAGAGAAAAATGTAGTGCTTTCTGCTATCTATGGGGCCTCCCATGCTGGCCGGAAGCCGGAGGGGGAAGAGACAATAATTGAGCAAGTTGCTGGCTTTGAAATTAAGATTGCTGGATTTTGGTTGTTAATTGAATTGGGTGGAATTTCTTATGGTTCGTAATTAAATTTACTTGTTGAAAAGTTTGGGGAATTTCGTTGTCGTCAACAGGGGGAATGTTTGAGGACGGAATTTCGTTAATCGAATTCAACTTGTTTACATTGTCTTGTGAAGACCCGTGCCCTTTGAAATTGACGTCCCATTGAATTTCATTTCCCGAGAGATATCAGGTGACAGCAAAAGCCCCAATTAGGGCAACCAATGTCTTCAACGACCATATTTGCTCATCTTCGCCATAATTACGTCCCTTCAAAAACGAATGAGGACCACCGAATTGATCATCCATCTGAACACTCACCATCCAAGCGGAAAGTAATCATTAGAGCCCACCTGTTCATAAACCGTCAAAAAAAATGTACGGAATGAAGGAACGAAGCAAACGGGAAGTCGATAAGACATCGTCGCACCGTTTGCGCTTTTCCCATTTCCGGAACGCCGAAAATTGTCCCGAGCACTTTCCTGGAAGCCTTCAAAATGTAGCATATTTTCCACTTTGCTTACGGTCTTCAATAATCTACCTTTGAATCCACTCTCCTAGGGAAGCCACAATATTGAACTTCCCGCAGGGATGCGTGCCTGTGATCTCTTTAAAATCATTCAAATTATCATCGTCGGTATCATAATGCTTCGCATAGGCATAGCAAGGGGCCATGAGCTATCCTTGCCAGCAAGATTCGTAAGGTTGTAGAAAATGTTAGCCACGTCACTGATTCTTACCCATCTCGAATTGTCCCGTTCTGTCGCTGGCCATTATCATCATCGAGCATCTAGCAGGGAACGGCGCTGTGCGCCGGGCTAAAAGGTTGACGGTGCCATAATCGTTTCGTACTACAGCTGATGGTGATGTTGTTGACCTGATGGCTGCGACATCGCTTAATCGAGATTTTATGAGCCGTACACACGCCGCGCTGCTGCGTGGCCTGTGTCGCGTCGCATCGTTCGTTGACGGTTGCTTCGAAAGGAACGGCAATCCATTAATAGCGAATCGATTGTGTGGGACGCGCGTGACTCTCACACCGACCCGGTGCGAACGACGATGGCGACAATCGATTCCTTGTGCTGTGGTTGAGACGGTTTTCTTATTCACAGCTGAAGTCGAACGTTTATGAAATTGGCGAATCGTGGAGACGACACGGTGCGGTAACGTTAGCAGATTGTGTCAAGTGATGGATATAATTGATATTATGGAAATTGTTAGTGGCCGATCATGCTTAGTGTGGAAAATAATGATGCATAATTTGTTGAACTTACGCACGGGTTTCTCCTGTGTTCCATGTCCATGCAGTTAAAGCGATTTTAGAGCTCGACATTTTTTGATTAATGTACAAAAAGTCTCAACTGACGTAAAAGATATTTTCCGAAATTTTACTTTGTTTGTGGTTTGAGGCGTTTGGGGTGTTAGGTTAATGTAAATAGTATGCATAGATTTTTTTGCGAACGATTTTTTTTTGTTTATGGATTTTAAAACAACATTTGACAGTGGGAGATAAGTTTGAACAAGGTTTTCCAATGAATCTAACTTGTGGATCATTACCAAAGCAACAAAGATGCTTTCTTTTCTCTTAAAGTTAAAAGAGCCGTTTCTCTAATCGCAGATTATAACTCCTCACAAATATTTGTCTATGTCGTTCTCGATTTCGGCATTATCGGTGACCGTTCCACTTATTTCCGATGGTTCGATTATTTGCCAAAACATTTGTCCCATTCATCTCTCCGGTAGCCATGTGGGCGGAATGTAAACCATTCCGTATTGGAATTCTGAAGAGCACTTTCTGCGAGGAAGGCCACATATTAATTCATCTCTTTGTTCTCGTTTCTTTGTTGCAGGCAAAGCTGGAAACCAAAGCACTGAAAGCCAAACGGCCGGGCTTCACGGACGAGCGGTACCACGAGACCTCCTACTACATCGAAAATGGTAAATTGAGAGACTTACTTAATGCATGGAACATAGTAGAAATTTTATACATGTTTAATCAATTACTGAATGACGATCAATATTTGAATTAGAAACGATACTTCCTGCCTAGGTTTATTTTTAACAATCCGATCGCCGTCTTAGAATTTTCTCTTTCTTTTCGATCTTTTTACTGTCATTTTCTTACGTTCCATATAAATAAAAAATGATTTGCATGGGAAAAATCTTACAAACCCAGAAAAAATTATTACGTAATTAGTGTACGGCCCTTAACGATGCTCATGGGTATTTTTACTTCATGCAACAGTTGAACAATATAGCTAGCTGATGCCATCTGTAGGAATTTTTTTTTGTCTTTATTTGAGAGGTTTTCAGCCCTAGGCTGATAATATTCACTTTTCATAAAAAGCTGAAAACTCATGAGACAAAACACCTTCTAGCTGGCAGCACTTATGGAACAACGTACCTTGCTTCAGCGAATCAGCATTCTGGTATGGACAGTGGGTGGAGAAGCGTCGTACATTGTAGGTTTGTCCCTCTAGGGCGTTTTGCCTCGCCGGAATGTGAGATGTCTCATCAAAATGCATTTTGAGGCCTCTTCCCCTACCACGGAATATTCTTCCGAATTTTCAAGGAAAGCTCATCTGAATTTCCACGAAAAATCAATGAGGAAATTCTTCCATATTTCAGCGGGATATCCATTCGAAATTCATCTGAACTTCATCGGGAAATTCGCCCAAATTTTCACGGGAAATTCATTCAAATTTCCACGGGAAATTCATTTGAATTTCCAGGGAAAAATCATTCGACTTTCCAGGGAAAATTCATTCGAATTTCCAGGGAAAATTCATTTGAATTTCCAGGGAAAATTCATTCGAATTTCCAGGGAAAGTTCATTCGAATTTCCAGGGAAAATTCATTCGAATTTCCAGGAGAAATACATCTGAATTTCCAGGGAAATTCATTCAATTTCAGGAAATTCATCTGAATTTCCAGGGGAAATTCATTCGATTCTGCAGGGGAAATTCATTTGAATTTCAGGAAATTGTTCAATTTCAGGGAAATTCATTTCCTGAATTTCCAGGAAATTCATTCAATTTCCAGAAATTCATTCGAATTTCCAGGGGAAATGCATTTGAATCTCCAGGCGAAATTCATTCGAATTGCCAGGGGAAATTCATTCGAATTTCCAGGGAAAATTCATTCAAATTTCCAGGGGAAATTCATTCAAATTTCAAGGGGAAATTCATTCAAATTTCAGGGAAATTCATTCGAATTTCAGGGAAATTCATTCGACTTCCAGGAAATTCATTCTGATTTCCAGGAAATTCATTCGATTTCAGGGAAATTCATTCAATTTCAGGGAAATTCATTCGAATTCAGGGAAATTCATTCGATTTCCAGGGAAATTCATTCGATTCAGGGAAATTCATTCAATTTCCAGGGAAATTCATTCGAATTTCAGGGAAAATTCATTCGACTTCCAGGGAAATTCATTCGACTTCCAGGAAATTCATTCGAATTCAGGGAAATTCATCTGATTTCCAGGAAATTCATTCAATTTCCAGGAAATTCATTCGAATTTCCAGGGAAATTCATTCGAATTTCCAGGGGAAATTCATTCGAATTTCAGGGAAATTCATTTGAATTCAGGGAAATTCATTCGATTTCAGGGAAATTCATTTCAATTTCAGGGAAATTCATTCGACTTCAGGGAAATTCATTGAATTTCCAGGAAATTCATTCGAATTTCCAGGGAAATTCATTCGATTCAGGGAAATTCAATTCTGAATTTCAGGGAAATTCATCTGATTTCAGGAAATTCATTCGATTTCCAAGGAAATTCATTCGACTTCCAGGGAAATTCATTCGACTTCCAGGGAAATTCATTCGATTTCAGGGGAAATTCATTCAATTTCCAGGGAAATTCATTCAATTTCCAGGGAAATTCATTCGATTTCCAGGGAAATTCATTCGAATTTCCAGGGAAATTCATTCAATTTCCAGGGAAATTCATCTCAATTCCAGGGAAATTCATCTGACTTCCAGGAAATTCATTCGATTTCCAGGGAAATTCATCTGAATTTCAGGGAAATTCATTCGATTTCCAGGAAATTCATTCGATTTCCAGGGGAAATTCATTCGACTTCCAGGGAAATTCATCTGAATTTCCAGGGGAAATTCATCTGACTTCCAGGGGAAATTCATTCGAATTTCAGGGAAATTATCGAATTTCCAATTCAGGGGAAATTCATCTGAATTTCCAGGGAAATTCATTCGAATTCCAGGGGAAATTCATTCAGAATTTCCAGGAAATTCATTCGAATTTCAGGGAAATTGGAAATTTCAGGGAAATTCATTCGAATTTCCAGGGAAATTCATCTGAATTTCCAGGAAATTCATCTGAATATCCAGGGAAATTCATTCGAATATCCAGGGAAATTCATTCGATTTCCAGGGGAAATTCATTCGAATTTCCAGGGAAATTCATTCAATTTCCAGGGAAATTCATTCAATTTCCAGGGAAATTCATTCGATTTCCAGGGAAATTCATTCAATTTCCAGGAAATTCATTCGAATTTCAGGAAATTCATTCGATCTCCAGGGAAATTCATCTGAATTTCCAGGGAAATTCATTCGATTTCCAGGAAATTCATTCAATTTCAGGGGAAATTCATTCGAATTTCCAGGGAAATTCATTCGAATTCCAGGAAAATTCATTCGATTTCCAGGGAAATTCATTCTGAATTTCAGGGAAATTCATTCGAATTCAGGAAATTCATTCGAATTTCCAGGGAAATTCATTCGAATTCCAGGGAAATTCATTCAATTCCAGGGAAATTCATTCCAATTTCCAGGAAATTCATTCGATTTCAGGGAAATTCATTCGATTTCAGGGAAATTCATTCGAATTTCCAGGAAATTCATTCGATTTCCAGGGAAATTCATTCAACTTCAGGGAAATTCATTCGAGTTTCCAGGGGAAATTCATTCGATCTTCCATGGGAAATTCATTCGAATTCAGGAAATTCATTCAATTTCCAGGGAAATTCATTCGACTTCAGGAAATTCATTCGATTTCCAGGGAAATTCATTCGATTTCCAGGGAAATTCATTCGATTTCCAGGGAAATTCATTCGACTTCCAGGGAAATTCATTCGACTTCAGAAATTCATTTCTGACTTCCAAGAGAAATTCCTTCCAATTTCCAGGGGAAATTCATTTGATTTCCAAGAGAAATTCATTCGATTTCCAAGAGAAATTCATTCGATTTCCAGGAAATTCATTCGATTTCAGGGAAATTCATTCCGATTTCCAGGAAATTCATTCAATTCCAGGAAATTCATTCGAATTTCCAGGGAAATTCATTCCGACTTTCAGGGAAATTCATTCAATTTCAGGGAAATTCATCTGAATTCCAGGAAATTCATTCGATTTCCAGGAAATTCATTCGAATTCAGGGAAATTCATTCGAATTTCCAGGAAATTCATTCGACTTCCAGGGAAATTCATTCAATTTCCAGGGAAATTCATTCGATTTCCAGGGAAATTCATTCGAATTTCCAGGAAATTCATGCGAATTCCAGGAAATTCATTCGAATTTCCAGGGGAAATTCATTCGAATTCCAGGAATTCATTTCAATTTCCAGGGGAAATTAATTGAATTTCAGGAAATTCATCTGAATTTCCAGTGAAATTCATTCGAATTTACAGTGGGAATTCATTCGAATTTCAAGAGGAAATTCATTCGAATTTGCAGGGGAAATTCATTCGAATTTCAAGAAGAAATTCATTCGAATTTCCAGGGGAAATTCATTCGAATTCCAACCGAAACATGCAACCGAAACGGCAAGGAGCGTTCCCCAAAACGTCACCATATCGACTGCCGAGGGTTTGGTGTAGGGGTTGGGGATCGAACCAATAACCTTTCGCTTACGAATGTGTAGCCAACTACGCTACGGGTGCCCTCTCTTTTGACTTCTCATTTCCCACTTTTCATTGTGAGATGTTGTAAAACGGAAGTGAAAAGTTTATATCATTTCCTATTTTTCGTTTTGTGAAAAGTGATAAATAAATAGTGAGTTACCTTCCTATTCATATCTCTCTTCTCTCAAAAGAAAATTCCATTCCAGTGACAGTATACAGAAGTTCTAATTTTTCTCAATGATGACGGCAATTTAGGCGTAGTTCCAACAACTCTTGAAGCCGGTGGAAGTAAAAAAATAAACGCGACTCGGTGTTGCGTATATTTTTTTTTCTAATTGGTTTCGTATGTTTTCAATGCAAACGTTATATTTGATCATTTCTACCCTCACTACCAACTCTCCATTTCTTCTCCAGGCCTTCGGAAGGTGTACCCGTACTACTTCACCTTCACCACGTTCACCAAGGGCCGCTGGGTGGGCGAGAAAATTCTGGACGTGTTCGCCCGTGAGTTCCGGGCCCATCCGGCCGAGGAGTACGAGCGGTGCATCAAGGCCGGCACCCTGACGGTCAACTACGAAAAAGTGCCAACAGACTATAGGTTAAAGCATAACGATCTCCTGGCGAACATCGTGCACAGGTAATCCAATCCCGGCCCCGTCCCGCATCCTCCCCACCTTACTACTACTAGACCGCCACCACGCTCCTCGTTCGGTTTTACTTTTCTCCGTTTCAGTTGAGCACCTGATTTTCTTGATTTGTCGAGATATTTCTTGTTTTTCTCAAATATACCAGTAGTTTGTAGAAAAAGACATGCGAAATTGCCGCCACTGTTGTTTTCCTCCTCATCTGTTTGTGTGAAACACTCGCGACTGTTGGATATGTCGAAAGCTATAAAACTTGTACAAATAGTTAAATCCTTCTCTCATCAATCGAGTAAACTAAATCTGTACAGAAACGAAAGCCAAACGAAAGTAGTGTGCTCTTTACCAAGCGAGACTAGAAGCAACTTACTACAAAGACTGTGAAAAAAGAGTTGGTAACAAGCAATAGGACATGGAACAAACTCGCCGTGCGCTCTCATAGTATCATACTCTAAAAAAAATGTAAATAGCTTACCATAAGTTTGCTCCACTATTGTTCAATTATTCAAAACCGTGCGCGCGATTCAATTCGATTTGAACGATTCGAAGACCCCAAACAATTTCGTTCGAACTAGGGATGCTCCCACAATGAAATTCTACCAATATTTACAATTACGTTAATTCAAGATTAAAAATAAGGTTTGTTCCAGAATATGTAAAATATCGATGATAACGTGTGTGAGCATCCCTACTTTGACTACTCTTGGGACAGAAGCCACCATCATATCACTCACTCTCACCTTACAAAAAACACAGCTAGAACCATGCTTATTACACTTTAACAACATCGTGACACGAATTTTATTTTAAAGTATCCATTCTTATTTTCTTTTTAAGTTGTTGTGTGAATGTTTATTCCTTCGAACTCCCATCCCCATCTGGTTTTAGTGTGCTTGTATTTGTGTCTCACAAAACTTATACATATCTGTGTTTGGTTGGATTTGATAGGCTCAACGCCTTTGGTAGTTAATGATGTGTTTATGCTAACTTCGTGAAAGCATTTTTAAAGATGTGTACAATTCACAGAACTTCTGGGAGAGGCTTTTAAGTGTTAATAGTTGAGTGTTAGTGAATAAAATAAATTGTTACTGTTTGTTTGATTTTAGCTTTACTTGTCATACGATTTTTTTTACATTTGATTAGGGAACAATGTTTTTTCGAGACATATTAAAAACGTGTGATTGGCGTAAATTTGAAAGACAAATCGCCAAGGACCAGAATACCGAAAGAAAACATATGAAGAAAAGGTTATTTAAAATAGATCTCGAAGCCTTTTGATGTATTACTCGGGCCTCTATATTTTTTTCCGCACTCTCGTGGTGGATAAATCATGAATTCCTATATTTCTATAGGTTCATTCCGTTTTGGACAGTGAATCTTCAAAACGTAAATTTCTTTGCCTTAGTAATTTCAATGTTTATCGAATAATTTTTAAATCAGCGGTATCGTACTCAATGCTACTCGCAAGATTTGAAACATAGAAAATAATCAATACTTTTTCTCATTAATTTTGTACATCCCAATCGCAACCATTTTACTAAAATTGCATGGCACCCATTCAACTTGCGCTTGGAATTACCTCTACTTGTCAATCGTACCGAATAAGCTAAATTGAGTCATTTGTATAACCGCACACATTATCAGAAAAAAGTTTGCCACAATTTGCCATCGCAGTAATGTCCCATCTCTTCACGTATGAATGTGCAAAACTGCGCCAGCAACCATCGTCCCAGCATAAAACCCAAGAGAGAGAAAGTTTCAAAATTGCCATTTTGCCAGCGAACCAACCAACCAAGCCAGACGTACCGCAATGAATGTCACACATGCCAGCACACTAAAACTCACGCACCCCATCCCCAAAATTGCCAGTCAAAATTGCGACAAGACCGAACATCCCCCAGAACGATCCTTTTTCAGTGTTTCACCCTCGCGCCATCCGCATCATTCATCATCTAACCAAACTGGCTTCGGTCTGTATTTCGTTTTCGTGTTAGTTTCTAACCAGTGGAGCGACTACAATCGCACGTCTCAGCAAAACATTGTAAAAAATCCAATATGCGAAATCCGCACACGAAACCACCGAACCATGTTCATTCATTACCAATCAAACAACCAGCAAAACCCACTTGTGAGGGATGAAAGGAAGGGAGGAAACTCACTACGCGAAACCCGACCCAACCATCATCCTTGCCAATACTTCACGTTCACGTTTTGTTTCTGTGTAGTCTACCTCAAATCGAAAGAATCAATATCAGTAACTAGAAAACCAATTCCAACCGCACTCGCTCGCCCAACCCATTGTAAGATTAAAACCAAATACGAAGCACACAAATCTGCAGCCAAACGTCGATAAAAACCGAACCAGAAATCCCATTTCATTCCCACGAAAAGAAAAACCCTTTCCCGAAATTGAAAAAAAGAAAAACAACCACCCAAAAACCATTCAACCAAACCAATGCCAGAATTTCATCTACATATGAGTGTTGTATTTTCCAGACATGAAGTTCCAGTTACTAGTCAACCAATCACAATAGTGCACATGGACGACGATATTGTGGTTGTGAACAAACCAGCATCTATACCAGTAAGTGGCTTAAATGACCGCCATTAGCGATTCCCTTTTCAATTAATTTTTTCTCTCTTTGCATTTTTCTATCCTTACTTCGGGGAGTATCCCCCGGTATCCTTTCTTTTGTTTTCCGTCTCCATATTCCCGGGTCCTTGACATACTTCACCACCTACAAAAATCCGTTTCGTTTAACTTTCTTTCTCCCTCCGTGTTGATTGAACATCAATGAGCTCTCCGTTAAAGCTTTACCACAACTAACCAATTGCATCCATTTTGAAATACCTAATTTATCATTCGTTTTGTGTGTTCTGCTGTGTCCGAAATGATCATCATTAACCGTATCTCTATCTGGAATACATTGTGTGATTAGGACTCGTTTCGTGCGACTAACTATCTGTTCGTCGATCGGATATCATGTGAAGTTCTTGTTTGCGTGTTTGTTCTTTGGTGTTGATCAGATAATATACAATAAAAAATATTGCTGTTCATGTGAACACGGTGATTAGGAATAAAACAATCTCAAAAGCATTAAAATTATTCGTGTTCATGATGACTGATGTTTCGATATACTTTTTATGTTGTTTATGTATTACAAGCAATGGATTCCATTTTCGTTTATTGGTGGTTTTTTATAAAGATATTTACTGCTGTTAGCTGGGTTATGCCAAAAGCTCCAACCTTAGACAATGCCTTTAACATATGAACGCAGTTTGCAAAAGAGGTGTAGAGTTAGGAAGCTAATTGAAGAGCTTCACTTTAGAAAATTATCTAAGAAAGCGCGATCTATGGTGATAATAGAATCTAGTTTGTAGATTAACTACTGGAGCGTAATCAGAATTGGACTTTGAAGCCAGACGAGCCTATTTGTCTGAGATGATAAAACTTTCAGAAGGATTAAAATAAAAATGCAACTAACGCATAATGATGGGAAGGGTTTCAAACCACTAGAAGAATTTTGTTCCTAAAGAGAAATTCATCCGAAATTACAAGAGAGAGATTCAACAAAATTGCCACGGAAATTTTGTTCAATTTTTTTACGAAAAATATGTCCAGATTTTCACAAGAAATTCAACCAAGTTTCCTCAAGAAACGCGCCCGAGTTTCCTCGAGAGATAAATCCGTATTTCCATCCAAAATTCATTCAAATTTCCACGGAAAATATATCTGACTTTTCTCAGTATATTCAGCCGAATTCATTCAAGAAAATCATTCAAATTTCCACTAGATTTTTTATCACTTTTCCGAATTTTCACGGAAAATTCAAGTAAATTTTCATTCGAATTTCCACAGGAAATTCATTCGAATTTCCACAGAAAATTCATTCGAATTTCCACAGGAAATTCATTCGAATTTCCACAGGAAAATCACTAGCATTTCCACAGGAAAATCAATAAAATTTCCACAGGAAATTCATCCGATTTCCACAGGAAATTCATTCGATTTCCACAGGAAATTCGAATTTCCACAGAAAATTCATTCAATTTCCACAGGAAATTCATTCGAATTTCCACAGGAAATTCATCTGAATTTCCACAGGAAATTCATCTGAATTTCCACAGGAAATTCATCTGAATTCCACAGGAAATTCATTCGATTTCCACAGGAAATTCATTCGACTTCCACAGGAAATTCATTCAATTTCCACAGGAAATTCATTCGATTTCCACAGGAAATTCATTCGACTTCCACAGGAAATTCATCTCGAATTTCACAGGAAATTCATCTGAATTTCCACAGGAAATTATTCGAATTTCCACAGGAAATTCATTCGAATTTCCACAGGAAATTCATTCAATTCCACAGGAAATTCATTCGACTTCCACAGGAAATTCATTCGATTTCCACAGGAAATTCATTCGAATTTCCACAGGAAATTCATTCGATTTCACAGGAAATTCATCTGAATTTCCACAGGAAATTATTCGAATTTCCTACAGGAAATTCATTCGACAATTTCCACAGGAAATTCATTCGAATTCTCACACAGGAAATTCATTCAATTTCCACAGGAAATTCATTCGAATTTCCACAGGAAATTAATTGATTTCCACAGGAAATTCATTCGAATTCCACAGGAAATTCATTCAATTTCACAGGAAATTCATTCGAATTTCCAGAGGAAATTCATTCGATTTTCCAGAGGAAATTCATTCGAATTTCCAGAGGAAAATCATTCGAATTTCCACAGGAAATTCACTCGAATTTCCACAGGAAATTCACTCGAATTTCCACAGGAGATTCATTCATTCGAATTTCCATAAGAATTTCATTTTAATTTTTAGTCTTCCAAAATGCTGAAGTTTGATACCCATATTGCCATAGTTTATAATATTTTGAAATTGGCCGATTTTGGTGCCCTCGAAGGCTTCCCCAAGAGCCTCGGAACTGGCTCCAGGGTGGCCAATATCATGTCTGGATGTCATAATTCCACCAGTCTTCCAAAATGCTGAAGTTTGATTTCCATATTGCTAGTATGGAGCAAAAATATTGAACTGTCCATTTTGAGCCGGTTTCCGAAGGGTCAGTTCGAAGAAACCCCGTTGTTGGCCATTTCTTGAACAGGTGTCACCATGATTTTTGGTTCTGACATAATCCCTACATACAAATCTACCGAAATGATATGAATTGAGACTAAAAAAGCAACATTTTGTTGGACTTCTGGAGCCAAAAAAGGAAGTTGTGGTCAAATTTACTGCATCTGACCCAGTGACCCACCGGAATAACTCCGGGTATGAGGACCACATCACAAGTCCCAACATGTATTCTGAATTCTAGGATCCGTACGAGCAGAACAGTGATAAAACCAGGTCAATACGACAAAAATGACGAAATGGCAGTGATTTGATTTTTTTTTCCTTCACTCAGGCCGATACGGGTTAAAAAAGGAAAACTTAAATACGATGTTATTTCAAGAAGTTAATCATTGAACGCCATTAAATTCAAGGGTATACTTTCGATCGAAATTATTCTTAAAAACAATCACAATGATCCTCTACAAACAAGGTTACAGTAACTTATACTGAATGATTTTTTTTTAATTATTCAGTGATTCTAGCGTTCTAACGCGGAAAATAATAGACTTTGTATTTAATAGATTTAATTTAACTGTTTCCATTTTAAGTTGTATATTCTCAAAAGAATAAATTGTATTTGATCCAAAATTCTAATTGCATCGCACCGCTCGAGCACCAACAACGGCATTCGTTCACGATACTAATTGCGGCCACATAAACGAAAATGGAAAACATTGCAACAAAGGCATCAAAATGTATTTTTCGATTCGCGATCAACAATGGCATTAGCGCTACAATCCGACGTGTGTTTGTATGCCAGCATCTGAAAGTGCTGGTACGTCCGTGTCTTTGTTCGTACGTATGTTATTGTGTGTGTTATAAAATTTACAACAATCCCTCTCTCGAAAGGCATAATGCTTCCCACAAAACGCGTAACCCCAGCCAAAATGACAACGGAATTGGACCGTCCACCGGTGGGACATATCGTGCGGTTTAAACCATTAATATTGCACACCTACAGTATCTCTGGCCACACATGGACGACCCGAAGCAATCAACTCCACACACTACTGTGTCCATGCACACCGTCATGAATAACCCAACAATAACAAACGAAACGTGAGGTTTTTCTCACCGTGATCCCTTCTCATCATCGTTATCGCTGCTGCCGGTCCTGATTTGTGGGATTTCCGTAACAGGAACCCGTTCAGGATAGAGCGGCAACCGGGTGGGAAAAATCCGTTCCAATACCAACAATTATCCCAAAGTTTAATCCTGTTTTGGTCAGGGTGAACGCCGGAGCACCGGATGTTTGTGATTACCCTTCTGGCTTACCATATGTATTTGTAGGGATCGTTCCACAGCAATAATCCCCTAATGCATTCGAGGAGACTGGACCGCAACCATTAGGCCATCGCATCGCATTATGTGTTTTTTGTGTGAATTTTTTTTATTGACCACTTTTCACCAGCATGGAGACGCTTGGTGTAGCATTCATTCACTCAAACACTACATTGTTTCGGTGGACTTTTTGGAATTTCCGTTTTTTTTTTCTTTTTCAAATAGTGAATGAGATGTAAATCGTAGAATTTGCTGAATCGCGATTAATTTTGAAAGCTTGTATTGAATGGTTTTGGTAATTGATTAACTACTTGACATGTTGTAAAACAGTGTTGTGATAACTGATGATTCTGGGTATCTGATAGTTAGATAGTAGATCACATTTTCATTACTAAGTATCAGAAAGTTGTTAATCAATAATAGGAATAATGAAAAAGGCCATTAAGTATTTGAAAATTTTTACCCAATTTTTTATTCTCATTTCCAATAAATTACTTCTATACAGAACCATATCTGCAAGATAAAGTCCTCGTGTGTGAGCTCATAGTTGGATACATCTGTGGTATGAGCATTTTTATCGATTTTCAGATTTTTTTTTAATGCTAATATACTTTGGACACTTCAGTAGTAACACGCATACCACAATCCACGATACAAGTTGGCAATTATTTCATTTAAGACAAAGTGAACACTATCGGTTATGTTCTATTTATAAAACTCGTAATTATTGGTTCACCTCAGTTGCTTGGCTCTTTTGGTTACAGTTAAATTGATTATTTATTTCGCAAGTGATATTTCTTTCTCATTTTTGTTTTCCTTTTTTTCTTTCGATTTCATTTGATTTTTTTGTTTTCGATTCGATCGATTAATATGACGATGATTCTCGGCAATACCTAATCTTCGCTATCCACAAACGATTGAACTGTTGAATGTTGTTGCCTGGCTGATGACCTCTAATGATGGTGGTGATTATGGTGATAACTGGTGCTGGTATTGCGCTGTGTGCTAAAACCAATAAAAAAAATCGAAAATAATAAAAACTAAACGCGCTGGCATCCTACCTTGTGTGGCACCGTCGGTGGGGACCGAAAATCACTTTTGCTCTAAACAATCAAACCACGCGTCACAAACTTTGGAACGGAATCCTGCCTACTGCACACTGTACCGCACGAAAACGGGGTACAATCCAAATTAATGTCTTAACCGCAAAACAGGCACGAGACGCCCGTTCTTGATCACCCCATCAATATAATCTATGTTGACAACGATCTCGTTGTATTGGACAAACCTTGCTCGTTGCCGGTGAGTAGTAGTAATCACATCCCATGCTCCCCCCATTAGTTCCCCCCTTTTTCATCCAGCACCTCGACTCCAGGCAACCGAGATCCGAGCATGTCACTAAGAACGATGGAGCATACCTTGACTGTTGCCAACCCGTGTGCGGAACACGAATCCTGAGATCAGGAGTAAAAGGAATGGAAAACCCATTGAATGGGGATGGTTCTTTCGCGGAACGAATCGTAGCCTCATTGTTCTCGATGTGATCGCACATTTTTCTGTGTGGATTCCTCTATTTTTGTTTGTTATTCGCTGTAGTACGTGGAATATCTCCTACATTGACTAATCCTTATCATATTTGATCGGCTTCGATTGAGTTGAATACATCGAAATTTCGAAATTTGCATGTATTTCAATATTTTGGATTTCTTTCGGATAACAGGTCTCACGTAATTTAACAACATTGATCAAGACCATTAGGTATCCATTTGAATTATAGTATTCCTGATAAATTGGTGAGTAATCTGGCTAAATGAAAAAATAATAATAATAAATAAATAATATCACACTTGACTAAAGATCAAATTGTGGCCGTCATCAGATTCGCACAATCGGATGCTGTTAGTGGTTGTAAAGTGCATCAAGCATCGTTTTTTTTTTTAGGACAATAATTTGAAACGGAAGAGAGTTTATTTTAGACGAATTTTCTTCAAAGTGACAGAAAACTCATTAACAATTATAGCGTCGGTGCTGGCCGTCGCCGATGATTGTTGCAGAAAATTCAGTCATTTAGTCAAAATTTGGTTTGCGTCGGTAGCCATCCAGTGGTAGAAAATGATTTTTTCCCTAGACTCAGACATTTGGTTGTAGATGTTTGGGAAGGCGCAATAATGAAAATTAATCGAACATTTTTTAACCTAGTTTATTGAATAACAATGACAAAATCTGGTAAAAAGCAAATAGTAAAAATGCTTTTAGTAAGGAAAAACTGATTTTCAAACATTTGGTACTCATTGAAAATCAACATTTTCCAGCTTTTCTGGAATTTGTTGCAATCAATTATTTTCAATGATGCGCGACAATTTTGGTGAGAAAATTTCTCCTGAGTTCTGCTGACGACAACGACAGCTATTCGATGATTTACCGCTGAATTGGTACAGAAGCTATTCCTGTCAGGACCACAGAAGGATCGATTAATTGCCAATATTGTTTTTCACAGTCACTAACAGCAGCACGAGTATGCGAGGAAATATCACAGAAAAGTGTATTCGCCAAAAATCACCACTAGTTGATATGTGACAAAATATCAAAAGGCGCCTTCGTTGTGTCAACTTCGATTGTCCGATCCGATTAACTCTCACTCTCTTCTTTTCTTATGCGAAATTTTTGGAGCTTTATTTTTAATCAAGCGTCTTCCAACTTACTAACTCAACAGCAGCCAACCATCAGTCCAAATCTCGTGTGAAAATTTCACTTGGGTGTTGCTGCTGTCCAATCACACGATGTTTGACTAGTACAGCGGTTCTCAACCTTTTTCTTTAGAGGTACCCCTTCAAACTTTTGCATTTATTGAGGTACCCCCTATTTTTTTTCGCTTTTAGTAAAAATAATCATAACTCTCAAGATACATGTATGCAAATCGGACCTGAAAACTAATGGGACATATGGCTCTCAAGAAAGTTGAAATGATTGTTATTTCGTGGAACTTTCCAATTACGTTTATACATTCCTACAAGATTTTGAGGGAAGCTTTCCGAGCATCTTCAAAAAGGCTTCCGAGCCTCTTGAAAGGAAACATCCGAGCCCTTAGAAGGAGGTTTCTGAGCATCTTGAAAGAAGGTTTCCGATCCTCTTGAAAGGAGGTCTCTGAGCATCTTGAAAGGAGACTTCCAAGCCTCTTGAAAGGAGAATTCTAAGCAACTTGAAAGGAGGCTTCCGAGTCCCTTGAAAGGAGACTTCCAAGCCTCCTAAAAAGTGGCTTCCGAGCCTCTTAAAAGGAGGCTTCTGAACATCTTTGAAGGTGGCGTCAAAGCCTCTTAAAGAGAGCCTCTTGAAAAGAAGTTTCCGAGCCTCTTAAAAGGAGGCTTCCAAGCCTATTGAAGGGAGGCTTTCGTGCCTTTCGGAAGGAGGCTTCTAAGCCTTTTGAAAGGCGGCTTCCGAGCCCCATGGAAGGAGACTTCCAAGCCTATTGAACGGAGGCCTTCGAGCCTCTTGAAAGGAGGTTTCCGAGTCTTTTGAAAGGAAGTCTCTGAGCCTCTTGAAAGGAGACTTCCAAGCCTCTTAAAAAGTGGCTTCCGAGCCTCTTAAAAGGAGACTTCTGAGCATCTTTGAAGGTGGCAATCAAGTTTCTTGAAGGGATGCTCTCAAGCCTCTTAAAGATAGTCTTCGCCTCTTGAAAGGAGGTGGCCGAGCTTCTTGAAAGAAGTGACCGAGCCTCTTGAAATGAGGCTTGCGAGCCTCTTGAAATAGATTTACTAGCCTCTTGAAAGTAGGCTTCCAAGCCTATTGAAGGGAGGCTTACGTGTCTCTTGGGAGAAGCCTTCTGAGCCTCCTGAAAGGAGGCTTCCGAGCTCCATGGAAAGAGACCTCCGAGCCTCTTGAAAGGAGGTTTCCTAGCCCCTTTAAAGAAGGTTTCCCAGTCTTTCGAAAAGAGACTTCTGAGCCTCTTGAAAGGAGACTTCCAAGCCTCCTAAAAAGTGGCTTCCGAGCCTCTTAAAGGGAGGCTTCTGAGCATCTTCAAGTTTCTTGAAGGGATGCTCTCAAGCCTCTTAAAGAGAGCCTCTTGAAAGGAGGTACCCGGGCTTCTTGAAAGAAGGTTTCCGAGCCTCGTGAAGGGAGGCTTCCGAGCCTCTTGAAAGAAGGCTTTGGAGCCTAATGGAAGGAGGCTTCCGAGTTTCTTGAACGGAGTCTTCCGTGCCTCTTGAAAGGAGGCTTCCTAGTCTCTTGAAAGGAGGCTTCCAGGTCCCATGAAAGAAAACTTCCTAGCCTCTTGAAAGACGGCTATCAAGCCTCCTGAAAAGAGGCTTCCGAGACTCTTGAAAGGAAGCTTTCGAGCCTCTTGAAAGGAGGCATCCGAGCCTCTTAAAAGGAGGCTTTCGGGTCCCTTGAAAGAAGACTTTCTAGTCTCTTGAAAGGAGGCTTCCGGGCCTCTTAAAAGGAGGTATCCGAGCCTCTTGAAAAAAGGCTTCCGATCTTCTTGAAAGGAGACTTCCAAACCTCTTGCAACGAAGCTACTGAGTTTTCCAGAAAAGGAGTTCATGTCTTTCAAATGGAGGTTTTCGTCTTTAGATTCTGTAAGATATATATTAAGATTATTCTTAAGTTATTATTCAACATTTTATCTCGATCAGGATGATTGCATTGAAGATGTTTTTTTATTAGTTTATTCGACATCTTGTCGTTTTGATATTTTGTCACACTGTGCTGGTTGGGATAAGCAGGATTTAAAAGTCTTTGATTTACTGATCGCCATGTATATTATGTACAATACAAAGTCTTAGAATCAAAAATTATCAGAACTTTATCAAAAAGTTTTTAATGATATTATTATACATCCGCAATTACGCATTTTTGTCCGAGGTACCCCCTAGGGCCAGCGAAGGTACCCTCAGAGATACATGTACCCCAGGTTGAGAACCGCTGCACTAGTAAACTGCAGCAGACGGCATCCTGAAGGGAAAGTTCGGCGTGTATCCACACCAACAATGTAAATTAAATATTCTGCAGCACGCTGACGACCCTGCACTGCAGCTCCCCCAACGATTAACGAAGGGGCTAATGGACTTGATTTCTTAGATATAGAAATGATTCCGTGGGTATTCCAGTAGCTGAAAATATTTTATTACAGCCGTTGAAGTGATATATTTTGGTTTGTTTGCTGTTGGTAATTGCGTCAAGCGTAAATCGACACTATTCAGTACCACCATTTTAAACGGAAGAGAGTTGATTTGAGAAAAATTTCCTTCAAAGTGACAGAAAACTAAATAGCAATGATAGCGTTGGTACCGGTGAAAGTGACTGCGATGATTGCGACAGAAAATCCATTCGACGGGGTAGTGCCTGTAGCCATTCAGCGAGAGATAGTAATTTTTTTTCGCGAAATTTAGACTTTAAGTTGGTGCTTATGTTTGGAAAGGCGCATTTTTTTAAATTAATCAGGCCAATATTATTGCATCGCAACTACAAATTCAGGAAAAGCACAAAACGTAAAGTTTTAATAAGTAAGAAAAGTTTATTTTCAAACTTTTTGTAGGCTGTCTTCATTTTCAATTTTAACTAATTCACCCAAAATAAGAACATTTTTCAGCTGTTCTTGTGTTTTTTTTTTGTTCCAAGTTCGTTTATTTATCTGGTAGGTTTAGGCGTGTATAACACTTTATAGAACCACTACTGTTCTTTGTGATATGTACAATCGATGTCATCTTATTAATACGTTAGTAACAGAGGGATATAAGCAAGCGTACTCGTGGTGACTCGAGGTTAGGTTAACAATGTTTATGGATGGATGGGGCATAGCATTCGGAATCAAGAAATTTCAGCTTCATATTCCGCATTTGACGTCAGGGACGATGTGGCGCGTCATCGTGTTCCAGGAATGGTTCGTCAAAATAAATTATTGGCTAACATCAACAAACCCAAAGTTGGAAAATTTGAAAAAAAAATTATTAAGCGAAATGTAAATGTGTAAAGAAGAAGAAGAAGAAGAAGAAATAAATGTGTATTAAGCTATTTAACATCAACAACTAGGGTAAAATGCCCAATAGTGGACCCCCTAGTAGCGGAATTTTGCTCTTCCTGTCATAAGAAGTAGACATTTTCAACATATTAGGTCTGCTTGATATCTAATAACAAGTTCTGCATCTCCTCTTCACGATACATGCATAACACACTCAAATACATGACGTTATTCGTTGAAATTAACATTTTAAAGTCTGACTGAATTCGCCCTATAGTAGACCTCCTAGGGGTCCGTAATATGAAATTATTTTCCTATTGTCTACACTTCATTAAATTTTCGTGTTCCGTTTCGTTTCATCTAATATTACTTTCTATAGGATTTCCAAAGCATTTAATCAAATCATAGGACTGTAAGGTTGGTTCTCTCGATGAAATTTCAAAGCAAAATGTTTACGCTATGTTATGTGCTGTAATAATGCAAAAATTGCTGAAGGGTCCACTATTAGTTGGGGGACCACTACTGGGGACTTTACCCTACCAACTGCAAAAAAATGTTTAATTCACTAATGGATACAGAGTTTCTTCAATGGTAGTAAAAATTAACCCATAGTGGTTTATTATGCATTGATTTATTATGAGACTTGCAAAAATTGGTACAGCAGCTATATTATAGAGGGACCGCGACGTTAGGCATAAGTACGTTAGGCATAAGGACGATAGGCATAAGTACGTTAGGCATAATGGACGTTAGGCATAACGGACGTTAGGCATAATGTACGTTAGGCATAATGGACGTTTGGCATAATTCTGCCTTCTTTATGCCATAGGCTGAGCATGAGCATGAGCATTATGACCGCACAATTCGTAGTTGCTACTCCGTGATTGACTGAACTTGCGAAATTGTACAGAGAACACAATGAATGGGGCTTGGGGTTAGCTACCCATTCTCAATGTACACGTTTCGGGAGCTCAAATATTTAAAGTCAATAACGGCACCGGCCACGTCCTTACGGTCATATAGGAATGGAAGGATTGTTAGTCCGACTCTCGTTGCTACTAGAGACCGAGTATACCTCTGCATCTCCACGATTGTCTTGGGATAGGATATCGTTTTAGTTAAAAAGGATAATTTATCTGGATTCACTTTGGTAAGCGATGCGATCCATGGGATGGGAAATAACACTAATATTTCGGCTAACCGCGCGATCGTTCTGCTGTCCGAAACAAGAGAGATCACGCACTGAACTGATTAATTTTTATTACCGGCCGCGCAATGCAGAACACAATACTTCGGCCAACCGCGCGATCGTTCTGCTGTCCGAAACAAGAGAGATCACGCACTGAACTGATTAATTTTCATTACCGGCCGCGCAATGCAGAACACAATACTTCGGCCGACCGCGCGATCGTTCTGCTGTCCGAAACAAGAGAAATCACGCACTGAACTGATTAATTTTCATTACCGGCCGCGCAATGCAGAACACAATACTTCGGCCGACCGCGCGATCGTTCTGCTGTCCGAAACAAGAGAAATCACGCACTGAACTGATTAATTTTCATTACCGGCCGCGCAATGCAGAACACAATACTTCCGGCCGACCGCGCGATCGTTCTGCTGTCCGAAACAAGAGAGATCACGCACTGAACTGATTAATTTTCATTACCGGCCACACAATGCAGAACACAATACTTCGGCCGACCGCGCGATCGTTCTGCTGTCCGAAACAAGAGAAATCACGCACTGAACTGATTAATTTTCATTACCGGCCGCGCAATGCAGAACACAATACTTCGGCCGACCGCGCGATCGTTCTCTCTGCCTTCTTTACCCAAGCAGCACGCGCAACATCTTTCAAATAGGTGTTTGTTCCTAATAAATTGCATTGAAGACACTGGCAATACATCGAGTCACATTAAAGCCACTTCCCAGTTTCAGAAAATCACAATGTTTCAATTCCGTTTAGGTGGCGTCGCAATATTCTACCCATCTGACTTCTTGGGTGGTTTAAAATTCGATGTGTTTCATATCAGAAACAAAACAGATAAGTTGCAGAATTATTAACACTTCGGTTCATTGTTGTTACGACAATGTTTCTGATATGTTGCAAAACACTTTGAGCTCATCTGAGCAGTATTTTATTTTTGACAGTTCCCTGCATGTTCCGTATAAGGTACAAAGAAGTTACAAATGACTTTATTGTTTATGTAGTGCACTTGTAGCAGAATCTCCAAATAGAATTGATGGTGTGATGGTTATAGTAGAAGGTTGCAAATCTCAAGGTCCATGGTTCGTTTCCCGGCTGGTTTTTGTGTTTTTATTTTCATAGTAGCCGCAAGATGTTGCAAATTGGCTCCACCTCTTGCGCTTTTTGTGTCACAAAGAAGTTCCAAATACGACGCGTTGTGCATAAGTCAGACCTTTAGTAAGTCACACCACAGTTGTTGTTACTCACCGAGAAACAAGAGGTGTTGCTTGGGTATGCCATAGGCTATTCTTTAAGTCGTTTTATGCCTAACGTCCATTATGCCTAACGTACATTATGCCTGACGTCCGTTATGCCTAACGTCCATTATGCCTAGCGTACTTATGCCTATCGTCCTTATGCCTAACGTACTTATAGCTTACGGGGTATACCCATTATAGATACGGTACAAGGAACTCATTTTTATTTGGGGAAATCATTATTTTTAATAGTTTTCAAAACAACATCTTAGAATAAGCTGGATTTAACAGCATATTTATAGCACGACGCTTCACATGAAACCGTCTTAAAGTGTATGATTACGAAAAATCTCAATAAGACTTCTAAATCTATCTAAAGTGCCGCGATGCAAACAATTGACATACGGTTACATTTACTGCCAACCCCAAAGCAAAGCAGGGTCCGTTCAGCTACTACTAAACCATAACATACAGGCATTCAGCTACGTAGTCCTACGTCTTCTGTGCATACAACTCGATTGGGTTGCACCTGTGAGTTTCTTTATATTCCCTATTGAATGCCTTATTCACGGTGTGTCTATGGAGAAATATTATTTTTCAAAAATCAGTATCTCTGAATACCCACAACGTGAAAGGACATGCTCTCCTCTTTCATATAGTGGGTAAACTAAAATGTTCTATCGGGGGATCTAGAACAATTTTTATTTTTTTTCACTATTTTTGGTGCAAACTCCATAGAAATCTCAAATGATAGCCGATTTAATCCCCCCTAAAATGTATGGAAAAATGACCCCCGATAGAATATTTTAAAAATGCACCTACGTGTAAGAGGGAAACCTATACTTTCGTGTAGTGAGTGTTTTAGAGATACTGATTTTTTGAAAATAAGCCTTTTCGGACAAACACACCGTGTATTATTTACTAATGACTAAAATCTTTCATCTTATTGGAGTTTTAACCCAAGAATACATTTTATATTCAAACCCATGTTTGCTTCGCTGTATTCATTCAGCGTATATTTTTTTTCCAGTTATCCATTCGGAAATTCCTACAAACATTTCTTTGGAGATTCACCCAGACATTCCTCCTGGAATTGCTTCGAAAATTCCTACAGTCATTCCAACGGAAATTTTCTCAAGAATTTCGGCCAGTTATTTCTCCGGATATCTCTCTTAAAATTGCATCAGGAGTTACTCCAGAAATTCTGCCGAAAATTCCTCCAGGAATATCTCCGGAAAATTCGCATGGAATTCCTCCTAAAATCCCGCCATCAATTCCTCCTGGATTCTTATGGAAATTCCCATTCCTACGAAAATTCTCCCAGGAATTCAGCAGTCCCTCCGGAAATTCCTCAAGGAATATCTCTGGAAATTCCCCCACAAATTGCTCCAGAAATTCCCCCAAAAATTTCTCAGGAAGTCAGTTGGAAATTGCCCCAAGATTTCATTGAGAAATTACCTCAAAGAATTCCTCTGAAATTTTTTCTAGGACTTTTTCCGTAAATCGTCCAAGGGATTTTTTCGGATGTTCCCCAAGGAATTCCTTAGAAAATTTCCCAAGGATTTCTTTCGAAAATTAAACAAGAAATTTCGTCTGAAATTACCACAGGAATTGCTACGGGAATTCCCCTTGGAATATCTTCGGAAATACCCCTAGAAATATCTTCGAGAAATTGCTCAGGTATTTCATCAGAAATTCCCTCAGGATTTCCTTTTGAAATTCCCCAAGAATTCCCGAGAAAATCCGTTTTCAAATTATCCCAACAATTCTTCAGGAAATTGCCCTGGGAAAGCCACCGGAAATTCCTCCAGGAATTATTTCGGATATCACTGGAACTACTTTGGAAGTTTCGTTAGGAGTTGCTTCGGGAATTTCCTCAGGAGTTTCTTCCCCCGAAATTCCTTCAGGGATTCCCCAGTAATTCGTCCAGGATTTCTCAGGAAATCCAGGATCCAGTCCTCCAGGACCGCATTCGGAAATTCCTCTATGAATGCTTCCAGAAATTCCGGCAGAGATGCTTACATAAATTTCTCAAAGAATTTCTCCGGTTTCTCGTTTGGTAATTCCTGAAAAAAAAAATGATAATTCCTCCGGAAATTTCGTTAGAATTCCTCCGGTGCTTTATTTGGGAATTCCCTCGGAAATTCTATTTGAAATTTCATTTCAAGATTCCTTCGGTACTTTGGGAACTCTTCCGGAAATTCCTTTGAGAATTTATTCGAAAATTCCTTTGGAAATCATTGCGGAAATTGCTTCTGGAATTCCTCCTAAATTCCTTTGGAATTCCTCCGGAAATTTCTTCGGAATTCCTTCGGAAAATTTGTTTGGGATATCATTTCGATATTCCTTTAGGATTTCTTCCCGACATTACTTTGGAGATTCTTCCAGAAATTCATTTGGGATTTCGTCCCAAGTTTCCTTCAGGATTTCTTCCCGAAATTCCTATGACAATTTCTCTGTAAAATTCCTTTGAAGATTGCTTTGGAAATTTCTTCGGAAATTACTTTGGAAGTTTTATTGGAGATTTCTTCGGAGAATCATTCGGAAGTTCTGTTGTAGATTTCTCCGTCAATTCCTTAGCGAATTCCTCCAAAAATGTCTTTGTGAATTCCTCCGGAAATGCATTTGGAAATTTTCTCAAAAATTTCTTTGAGAAATCACCTGAAAATTCCTTCTGAACCTTCCGGTGCATTGCTACGGCAATGTTCCGCAAAATCTTTCACAAATTTCTATCGTATCGTGAAATGCACTTAATATATTAACTGATAGGATAGGTAATAATTTTACTTAGAAATGTTGTCATTCAATTATAACATTATTCATAATTCTACAAGAATTCTTCTTGAAATCTCTCAAGGATTTCTCTAAACATTCATCTGAAAATTCTTCCAAAAATATCCGCATTTTGAATTCTTCCTATTCTGGTAATTTAAACTTTTTCTAGCCTTTCTAGAGGTGCCATTTGCCTTCATCGAACTTTAAGTTTCTTATCCATCACCTATATTTTTGTACAGCCTTGAGCGCTTTTCATCCATCCCAGATTCAGCACATGCCATGGCAAACTTTAACCCTATACCATCGAATTCCAATCAATCATTCAACAGAATACGTTAAATCCGATCCCAGAAGCCATTCCTCTTCAGCTTCATTGTTGGCTCTGTCTGACTGTTGAGGTGACAACAATGATTTACTATTTGTTTATTTATCTTCCGGCTCGGATTATGTATGCATTATGTGTTATGAGTTTGGGGATGTTCGATTTTGATTGAACGATTTTCGGTACAGGTACTGCAAATCGGGAAGATGTTATTTCAATGCTTTTCGTTAATTTTGTTCACACTTTTCGAATTATCTTATAGATCAAACTTTTAGGGAAATACTACTTATTCAATTCAATGAAAAACCAAACATCCTTAAATGCAACGCTCAGTTTTCTTTGTTGCCGATAAGTTGCGGGAAAACACTTCCTCTCTTTTGCATTTGCTCCAAGACCTCATATAGGGTTGATTAGTTGTTTGTAAAATGTTGAAATCTTCGTTAATCATAATTATAATTGTTTGAGATATATCTTGATAAGGATGTGAATTAGAACCGAAAATGGCAACCCATTCCGGAGAGCGAATCGCAGTTAAACAGTCTTTTGATTCGTTATCTTCGATGGAACACAAACCTATTGCCAAGTCGCAATGTCGTGCTTTCACCATCAGCGTACGATAAGACTTCTACAACTCGGCCACAATGCAAGTGTAGCTACACACAGAACTAACGAGTATCTCCAGCTGGCCCGTTTTTCTGCTGCATCGGGGACAGATGGGTGTTTGTTGAGTTGACCCAAACTCCGCGCGATCCAATTCCACTCGACGACGACGGCGACGCCGGGGACGAAGCGAAAACATTGCATGAGAAATGGCGTTCGCTCAAGTCGTACAAACGACGACCATCCGGAAGCTATATTCGAACTCGGAACTCAGCTGCAAGCACCGGGCGCTGTTGAGGCGGGGACATTTGTTCGATCCGACAACAAAACACGAGTTGCGGAGGCCAAGAGTGTAACAGTTATATGTTCCGGGAAACCCATTTTAAAATCCGTCACATTCGCTTGAATTTATCTGATTCCGTTGGGGAGTGGTGGAACGTGGACATAAGGGTATATAATATATTTCCATATAAGTTGAAGTCGAACAAAAATCGACAAAATGTTGATAGCCATGTCAAATTTGTTTTTATAATTGATAATGAAATTTTGATATTTGATCAAATCTACTCATATTATTCCATCATCCTAAATAAAGCTGCCAGTGAAGTTCATCAATGACAAGTTTGGCTGGGTGTTTCGAATTCCCATATCGCATAACCGCAATTCGAAGCACAGAGCCGCAGCGTGGACAGCCGAGAGTCGTCCTTCTGAATCTGGTCGAAGTTCGTCCCTGTTGCGGTAAGAATTTCCGCGATGAAGCGAAGAACGAGATTTTATTATGGCTGTTGCACGACGATGCTGTTTCCGATTTACATAATAGAGCAGCGCATTGTTCCGGAATTGGTTATTTCATTGCTTTTGGCATTGTTCCCGCTGTGAATTCGGTCCGCTGCTGCTGAGAGGGCAATGTTGGCATGTTCCTCAGCTCCGATTGGGGAAGCGGTGTACGTTCGAGTGCGGGAGTAAGGATTTGCTTGTTTGATTCGATTGGCAGCCAAGGGTGTTGAAAGGACTTTTCTGGTGTGGAAAATGGAAATCCGCTTTCGAGTTCAGCGAGTGGGTTGGTCGGGGACTCCAGTTAGGTTTTACCAGTGGTGGCGTAGGTTCACCAATTTGTTGATGTCGAGTTCGATTTTTGTTCCAGTCTAAGATGTTTTCAGGTGAGAATGACTTCAGATTCCCTGAGAAACATAATTTTTCTTAAGATGCAATTCGGGAAATTGACAACTGGTAGTAGAGTTCATATGGAAATGATGTGTTGAAAGACAAGTCAAGCTCCAATAGACACCGAAAATGAAGAAATGTTATTTATTCAAAGAAGCTATTTCGTGGCATATATAAGACCTACTTTTTGACCCCGGAACCTAAAAGCTCGGGTTCGGAGGGAAACCGGCAGCAGACCCCAGACTGCTGGTCTAGAGCCAACGGCAGTCCGTGGGGTGGGTGCTCAAGACCTCTTTTGGATTCCGGGTCTCAGGGCGTACGGACGCGGGG
Source organism: Armigeres subalbatus (assembly GCF_024139115.2). Classification (NCBI taxonomy): domain Eukaryota; kingdom Metazoa; phylum Arthropoda; class Insecta; order Diptera; family Culicidae; genus Armigeres; species Armigeres subalbatus. The sequence continues at coordinate 353,436,146 of NC_085140.1, read as the reverse complement.
GAGCTTTCGGATCACGGGAACCTAACTTACGCAAATTACTCACGGTCGGACTTGGTTTTATTGAGGCAATCGTAGCGGGGGCTTCGTTGGTGTCGACAGTAATCCAATAAAGTGTGCGGCTGAGAAGAATACGGCCCGGATGCGATCGCGTCCTAGCGATCGTCGTATGGTGGAACAACTGGAAATCACGTGGACTAGCGGTAGCTTTGTCGGATCCGGTGGAAACCCACCGGACGATGGTTGGTTTGGTATAATCCCGTATCGGCGATCGTCGAATGATGCTGAGGGCCACGAGCATCGACAGCGGTATCAACGACGGTAATCAACGAAGGGTGGGGCACTGGAAAGCAAACCAGCGGCCTCAAGGGTGGAAGGTCGTTCTTCACTGACGCTTGTTTCTCTTGTTGAAATCCAAATGGCGGCCGCGTCGATGATGAGATGGCTTGACAATCACGTAGACCAGCCGGGGCTCGCCGGCAACGGGCTTGAAAATCTCGGAATTCAGAGAATGGCGGTCCCGGGAGTGGTTCCGGCGGGGGAATCTTCGGTGGCTCCGTTTGATAAACCGACGCTGTTGATTATATCCTCCGGAGGTACGGGGATGACCACGGAGTGGCTAGCGCCGAATACACGGGCCACTATCAAAAACACTTGCTCTGCAGATGTCCCGGGGCTTCGTCTTCAACGGTCCACTCGGGGCTCGGTTGGCCAAAACAGTCCTGGAAATCTTCTGGTTCGAACTTGGGTGACAAAAAAAAACCTTCACTATCGCTTCACTCAATCGTCAAAAAAATGTGCTCCTTTGCGGACAGAAAAAGCCAATCCCTCCTTTGATGCTTTACCATTCGCAGGTTTTCATCAACTGCCATACCAAGCGTTCACCAACACCTTCCCGCCCAAAACCGATAATCGCTTCTTTTCTCCTCCTCTTATATCCAGTTCAGTGGATCTCGTCACCCACTCAGCACCCAAATGATTTCATCGCACCTGGTGCGCGGGTGCGCCTCACGCACATATCGCCTGCCCCATGCGCGTCAATATAAATGACCAAGTTAAAACTCGCGAATAAACTTTACAATTATTTACCCTATTTTCCCGCAATCATAATTCTAAATCATTTATTATTTGTTACCCGCCGGTAACATATCCCCACTGGTCGGAGTTGAAGAAAGCGTGGAACAATTTTTTCTTGGTTCAAATAATTCTATCTTTACGCTACTATGTTCAACAAAAAACGAAAAACAAAACATCCTTGGAACAAAATCAGTGGCCACTAACAATAGACATGCATAACATCACTTACAATCTAATCGAGGAGCTGCCTACATTGGTTGTCTGCTACGACTGGATTGGATATACACAAAGAACCAGGCAACAGTTATCGGCCTCCTCAAAACAATTAACTTATCCGGAGCTCTCGCAGCGGAGCCCTAATTAATTCAAAAATAAACAAAACACATACTTTCCACAATATTATAAGACCGTTGAACACGACATTACTTTCTCGCACTGCGTCGACACGCGCCGGGGTATACTGCGGTACTGGTAGAGATCTCCAGCAGTGACCAGAGCGTGAGATAGATAATTTAATAAGAGCTCAGACTTCAGACGAACATCGCTTCGAAAAAAAGGCTGCATCACACGAAGGCAGTCCAAAATCACAGACAGTTGAACAGATCTCGCACAACGTGATCAGCTGGGCTGGCCAATATGTACAAACATTTTGTTCGACCCTGTTTTCATAATTGAGAGTTATCATATTCTCGAAGGGTTGCACGACGAAGAAATCGGTTGGAGCAATCGGAATTATTCTCCATTTGTGTGGATCGAAGCCTCAGTTGGTCGTTAACTGTCGATCGCACACGTTCAAATACGCGCGCATTTTTGTATTAGAATTATTTTGATGTTCACGATGAACGATGTTTGGACAATGGATATACAATGAAAGCTTCATACGGCATCATCTACCATTGTACTACCCTCGCGGAAAGCAATACAATGGGCTACAGCTGATAGCATGGCCAGAAGTCTGTATGGAATCCCTAGCAATTATTGAAGGTCATTAAAGGTTAAATAAATCTTTGTTAATTTCAGCTCAATTTCATATTGAGCCCTAGGCTGGCTTGAGCAAGTTTGCTGGCCATACACCTATGTTTCGCCCTTTCGAATCTGCCAGCTCGTACGATGACGATCCGTGTTTCATGAGAATTGTGCAAGGTAACGAATTGACTTCCTAATTTTGAATTGTAGAATTCTTGCGCATTGGACAGTTTAGTGTTTTTCTTGTAAACCGTTTGTCCGACTGAAAAGGCCTTAGCGGGCTGGCGAGTTCGCAGATTGTAGGTGTGAGCCGCCTCGGTATGAGCTTTCACTAGGTTTTTCTTCACCTGTGCGAAAAGCTTCGGCATTTCTTCACGGATTCTAGCCAGCCGCGCCTCAACCGTTAATTCATCTTCGTTTTCAAACCTTTTATGCGTCGCTCCATTGAGTACTACTTCCTCACCTTTAGCAACTCGGAACGGACTGTACTGTGTTGCTGAATGAACTGTAGAATTGATTACCACCTCCACTTCGGCCAAACGAGTGTCCCAGCCCCGCTGGTTTTCCCTCGCGTACGACCGAATGGAAGTGTTAATCGCTCGGTTCACCCGTTCGACAGGATTTGCCTGCGAATGGTATTTAGCCGTGTACCAGTGCTTAATGTCAAAACGAGCTAATAAGGCCGCAAATTCCTTTGACGTGAAAGTTGTAGCGTTGTCCGACAATATAACCGCCGGAACAGAATTCCTGAAGAACCAGTGTCGAGTTAGCCGGATGCATAGTGTCTTGGCACTTATTTTTGAAAATGGGTGCAACTGCACCCATTTACTGAATAAGTCCATAGTTACTAGCACATATTGATGACCGGTTTTTGAACGCGGTAAGGGGCCGATGTAATCCAAAGCGATCACTTCCCACGGTCTAGATGGTACCCGCATGTTACCCATAGGGGGTGTGGTTGCCGAGTTCGCGGGTTTAATTTCCTTGCACACTGAACAATTTCGTATATAAGAACGAATGTGGCTAACCATCTTCGGCCAGTAATATTGTTGGCGTATCTTGGAAACCATTTTTTCTACCCCAATATGCATGAACTCATCATGGCATGACTTGAGGATCGAATTTCGAGATTCGGGGCTGGGAATTATTTTCCAATCATACCGATGATCTGATAAATCATCGCTAAAAACATATTTCAGCAGTTGTCCCTGGCAAACACGGAAGTCGGGAAAGTCCTCTGGTTTGTTCTCGACGGCGACTCTCAAGTCGTGATACCAGGACGATGCGGTGTTAGTCGATACAGCCATCACACTACGGGACAGCGCATCTGGTACGACGTTTTCCCGGCCCCGCCGGTGCACTATTGTCATATCATACACCTGAAGTGAAAGACTCCAACGGCTGAGCCGTGAAGAAGTCTTCCACTTTGTTCGCATGATATACGTTAGTGCAGAGGAATCCGTCACAAGGAGAAAAATGGCTGCCCTCGATGTAGCCACGGAAATGCTCTATGGACAGCAACGCCGCAAGACCTCCTTTTTCGGTCGTGTGATAGGCGGCACGGGCACGTTCCTGCGAGGTGAGCTTCTTCGAAAAGTATTCGATCACTCGCTCTTGGCCCTCGACCTTTTGGGTAGCATACCGGCGATCGCATGATCGCTTGCGTCGGTATGGATTAGGAACTCCTGATCGAAATCAGGGCTTGATAAAATAGAGATGTAATAAGTTTTTCTTTAATTGCCTGAAAGGCTTCTTCCGCTTCGGCGGTCCATCTCACGGTCTTCGTTGGAGAACGGCAGTTCTGTGGAGAGGCGCGGTGGTTTTGCTAAAATCGACGATAAATCGCCGATAATAGTTCGCCATACCAATGAAACGGCGAAGTTTTGTTACCGTCAATGGACGGTCGTATTCTACTACAGGCCTTATCTTTTCAGGGTCGATTCTCAGACCCTGCGAAGAAAGAATGTAGCCCAGAAAAGGGATCTCGCTCAGGCAGAAATGCGATTTTTCTAATTTGATTGAGAGGTTCGCTTCTCGTAATCGTCTCGCAACTTCCATGAGAAGCCGTGCGTGCTCCTCGAATGTCTCCGATACTATGACGATGTCGTCTAAGTATACGAAGACATTCGGTTCCAGTGCACCCTGGTTTAACACTCGGTTCATCAACCGGAGACAGCGTTGCTGGACTGTTGATTAAACCGAATGGTAGGCGAGTGTATTGAACATCCCTTCCTTGCACACTGAACGAACAGAATTTACGCGATTGCCGAGCCAACGGAATTTGTAAAAAGGCCTCAGTGAGGTCTATGGTTGAAAGGTAATTGGCTCGCGGTAGGCGTCCGGAGAATCTGTCCAGGGTGCGGAAGGGGATAGGCGTCACGGACGGTCCTCTCATTTAACTTGCGAGCATCGAGACACAAAACGTATCGCTCCCTGACGCTTTTTTTATTGGTACAATATTTAACGACCAATCGGAGTTCGATTCTCGATAATGCCTCGGTCGAGTAATCGATCGATCTCCGCAAATAAACTTTGCTGGATTTTTGGAGCAATCGGGTAGGGATACAACCTGATAGGGCTTACTATTTTTTTACATTCTTCTTTAAGCACAATTTTGTGCTCACAGAGTGAAGTGGTCTCGAGGGTCTCAGCTTCGCCACCTTAAACAACCTCTTGATTTCGGACAGCTTCTTTAACTGTGCCTCTGTTAAGATGTGCTCCGTTTGGACAAGACCGCATTCGATCTCCCTGCTCCCTTCTGGAAATAGTAGCCAAGGATAGGTTTATTCGGAAAAGTTGCCAACAATCCATCCCGCAAAAGCAATCTTTTGTCAAGTTTGGGGCCACTAGAGTCGGTAAAACTCTTGTTTTGCCGTTGAAGGTGAACGGTATCATGACCTCCCCTAGAATTTCTAAGGGCGATCCATTAGCCGTTTGCAGTTTGTGGAACGGATCTCGGAGACAGACGTTTCTCAGTTTTTCAAAGATATGTGAACTGATAAACGATAAATTACTTCCGCAGTCGAGAAGCGCATTTACCGAAAGATCAAAAATTTTAAGTTTAGCGTGGGGACGGTTATCGATCATTTGATTCAAGGTTATCTTGTGGATTTGGGGATATATCTCACCTTCATACGTATGTCGTCCAATCGACACTCGTAAAAACGATATAAATCGGGTAACCACGTGTTCGATGAGACTTCTTTTGGAGCATATGGAAGTCCCTGCGGCTTTAGGGCTTCCCCTGCGAGTTTTTTGCGCAGAATGGGCAGTTCTCCGTTGTGAAGCCTTTTAAGGCACACCTTCTACAGAATACTCTCCGTGGAACAGGGCATTTTGCCAGCTCATGTTCATCACCGCAATTGAAACACTCGAATTCACTTGGGGGTGTATATTCGGCCACCAGACGAGCCAGAAAACTGGATTTGCTACATCCCGGTTTCGGTTCTTTGGGCTGACTTTGGATATTTCCCCACTTTCCCGGCGAAATGGGTTTGGGTAGGGACTTGTTTTCCGTTCTACGGTTATTCTGAGGAGATTTAGGTTTCTTCTGCGTATGCTGATTCCTAGCCGAATCACTCTCGTTGTTCCGATTGTAGAATGTACGCGAGGACAAAGACGTCCCCCCAGCGTTATTAATCGCACAAGTGTCTCGTTTAGGCGTACCAAATACTTTGGAGAAGGCTGAGAAGTCGGTGGCGTCGAGATCTTTCCCGATAGACATCAGTCCTTGGAGTGTGGTGATTCGTTTTCCTATCAAAGCTTTCCGACCATCATAGCGTAAATTTGTCTTCAAGACCTCCTACTTTCTCAAGGTCAGACATTGGAATGCTCATGGCTTGGAAAAGCTTGCTCGTTTGAAGATAATATTGTTGGAAGGACTCTCCTTTCTGTTGACGAGTCTGATAAATTTTCGTTCTGAGAACCGAATCCAGGTCAGGATGACGACATTCTCTTTTCAACTCATTTTTGAGATGATGCCAATCTATCAGAGACTGTTGATTCCTTCGGGCGGTGTACCAACTTAGGGCTGGTCCATCGAGGAGATGGATGGCTGAATCAAATAAGTCGGCCACTGTGGCATGTTCCGAAATAGCTAACTGCTGGATATGGCTGAGGAACTCATTGAGTTCTAAACCATGATCAGTACCTGAATATTTCTTTATTTTCCACTGTGAGATGGGAGTCATCTTTCGTGGTGGAATCGTTGGTGGAGGGGCCGACGATGACAATGCTGCGGAATGATAGGAGGGATCACTGGCGCAACTCTTGTTGGTATCGCACACGATTCGGTAGGGGCATGGATGATGGCACACACTGAGCAAATTGAATACTTGAAGGGTGGATACGTGTGTTTGGAATTTTAGCTCCCATATCTAGCGGACTGAACGAAAATTATCGATCTTCCGACAGTAGGAGTCATTTGAATTTGCCGTCGATGTGTTTTGACGGGGTACGGCAGGCTACCTTGAACTGCATCAGTAGGTAAAACCTCACCCATGGGGTTCGCCGGTGAACTCCGCTGATAGGAATTGGATCCAGTTCTTGTCGGTGCACCGCCGACGGAGCCACCAATGTTGAACCAATTTCATTGAAATCAATCAAGGACCCGCCACTTGGCTGGAGAGGGATAGTACCCGGCATTGGTCTTGTCGACCTTGCCATTTTGCGATCTATCGATGTTTTCGAAAACACCACTTGGGTGGTTGGAATGTCCTCCACCAAAAAAGATAATCGGGGTGCCAGAGTAGGAGGATTCCGAATTTCCTCCCTTAACCCACTCAACTGTGATGACATTACTTTGAGGAGACTCCCAATATCTATCATCGCTTTACTAAAATCATCTTTAGTGACAAAGTTCGACATATCCGGTTGCTTGGGAATAGTTCCAGTATACACCGGTCGCGAAGCAGTCGGCGCAGGTGTATTGCTCCCTCCAGTCGCTTCTTCTCCCGAGTCATCTGACTCGGAACCAGATTCGGTGGTGAAGAACTGATCTTCAGTCCAGAAGTACTCTGAAAACAGTTCGAGTACTCTGTTAAAATCTTCATTGCCTTGAGTTTTGAACTCACCCACTGCGTGATTTTTGATCACCGCTAGTCGATGGCCCAGATGTAACAAGCGGGACTTACAAAAGGGTACCCGCGCTACAGGATTAGACTTCAAAACTATCTGTAGCTCAGCAAAAATTTTCTTGCATGCTTGTAAATCAATCTCTGGATCCATATCATAATGGATAATAAATTCATGTCCTTCTTTTTCTTCCTTCAGGATTTGTTTTAAACGACGGCGACTTTTGCAACGTGACTCGTCATCTCCGATGACGATGTTGCGTAAACACAATTCATAGTCGAGCTCCCCCGGCTCGAGGTGGTCAACGCGCATATTACGGTACAGTAACCCGAAATCAGGGCCAGACACCGATAAACGTGGCATTCTGGTGCGGATCATGTGAATAAATGTGGAAATTATTGGACGAATTTTGATTCAACAACCGAAAAAGAACATCTACATAGGCTTTTCAAGCGCCAACAAACTCAGAACAAATTTGATTGAAATTGATTCTTCCTGCACAACTGAAGCTGTCTTTGGTTATCCTTTCACTTTATAACACAACACCCAATCGGCCTCACCACGTGGTTCAACCTTACCACCGCGAATCTAATCAAGAACCACTAATTTCGTACCAAAAATGTGACCAGTGTGGATAATTTACAGAAAAGTTTCAATTTATTGAAAACTCCCCCAACGTACAGAAGGAAAAGATATCCGGAGATATTTTTCCCCTCCTGAGAACCTTCTCAAAGTTTTTAGTTGGGCGCCAGGTATAAGACCTACTTTTTGACCCCGGAACCTAAAAGCTCGGGTTCGGAGGGAAACCGGCAGCAGACCCCAGACTGCTGGTCTAGAGCCAACGGCAGTCCGTGGGGTGGGTGCTCAAGACCTCTTTTGGATTCCGGGTCTCAGGGCGTACGGACGCGGGGTAGCTTTCGGATCACGGGAACCTAACTTACGCAAATTACTCACGGTCGGACTTGGTTTTATTGAGGCAATCGTAGCGGGGCTTCGTTGGTGTCGACAGTAATCCAATAAAGTGTGCGGCTGAGAAGAATACGGCCCGGATGCGATCGCGTCCTAGCGATCGTCGTATGGTGGAACAACTGGAAATCACGTGGACTAGCGGTAGCTTTGTCGGATCCGGTGGAAATCCACCGGACGATGGTTGGTTTGGTATAATCCCGTATCGGCGATCGTCGAATGATGCTGAGGGCCACGAGCATCGACAGCGGTATCAACGACGGTAATCAACGAAGGGTGGGGCACTGGAAAGCAAACCAGCGGCCTCAAGGGTGGAAGGTCGTTCTTCACTGACGCTTGTTTCTCTTGTTGAAATCCAAATGGCGGCCGCGTCGATGATGAGATGGCTTGACAATCACGTAGACCAGCCGGGGCTCGCCGGCAACGGGCTTGAAAATCTCGGAATTCAGAGAATGGCGGTCCCGGGAGTGATTCCGGCGGGGAATCTTCGGTGGCTCCGTTTGATAAACCGACGCTGTTGAATATATCATCCGGAGGTACGGGGATGACCACGGAGTGGCTAACTCCGAATACACGGGCCACTATCAAAAACACTTGCACTGCAGATGTCCCGGGGCTTCGTCTTCAACGGTCCACTCGGGGCTCGGTTGGCCAAAACAGTCCCGAAATCTTCTGGTTCGAACTTGGGTGACAAAAAAAAAACCTTCACTATCGCTTCACTCAATCGTCAAAAATGTGCTCCTTTGCGGACAGAAAAAAAGCCAATCCTCCTTTGATGCTTTACCATTCGCAGGTTTTCATCAACTGCCATACCAAGCGTTCACCAACACCTTCCCGCCCAAAACCGATAATCGCTTCTTTTCTCCTCCTCTTATATCCAGTTCAGTGGATCTCGTCACCCACTCAGCACCCAAATGATTTCATCGCACCTGGTGCGCGGGTGCGCCTCACGCACATATCGCCTGCCCCATGCGCGTCAATATAAAATGACCGTTAAAACTCGCGAATAAACTTTACAATTATTTACCCTATTTTCCCGCAATCATAATTCTAAATTATTTATTATTTGTTACCCGCCGGTAACACATACACAATTTGCAGATAACCCAAGAAACCAATTTTAGGTAGGTTCAAGGTCGTTTCACGAAACAGATGATGCCTAATTCCCTTCGGTTTTATATACTGTACAGTACATATAATGGGGAGTTTTTATGCTGTTCTATGGGGTGTTATATTGACGTCCTTCATCTCAGTCAGTTTCAATAGCTCAAATCTGACAAACTCTTCTCTTAGAATAAAAGGAATACGATAATTATTTTTATATAAACTCGAAACATTTTTTTCTCCAAATAGGACTAGTGAATGAACGACAAGGGTAGCTTCCACCCTAGGACATGTATGAATACTGGGTATTATTCGGCTTGTGTCTGTTTTCTATTATGAAAGTCAATATGATCCGTCATTGTCTGCATTGACTGCCCTACGGCGTAATCGCACAGACTAAACACCGCACACTCATCCAAGTATATATTCCAAAGCCACGAATCGGCATCAATTCACGTATGCGGAAATAGATAAAACACACCCTGGAAGGTATTCAAATGCCCTTGCTTCTGCTGGTCTCTGATTCGAAGCGGTAGATCCTTACCGCCAGAACTATAGCTTTCTCGTCACCACCTATCACATTCCATGTCGTCACACCGCACCGCTGCGACACGACACCATGGCGCGTCGTCATGTTCTTGGGGCACCGGCGAACAGAATTGACTTGAGCAGAGGTTGTCAACCTGCTACGTCAGAGACAGAAATGAATTCATACTTATAATGTACAGAAAAAAAGTAGTTTTTTGAAAAGCCTTACCCGAAGAAAAAACAATTATAATATAAGCTTCTTATGTCGATATAGCATACAGTTAATACAGAATTGTGTTTGTGTTTTTATGAAAACATTGTATTAGAAACCAGCAAATTTGTTTATAAAGTGAAGATTTTGTGAAACGGGAGAGTCTTTTAAAGATTTTGCAGGTAATTATTAAATGGCTTTAACACTTGAACCAATTCAGTGGAAGGTCCTGAAAATGTTCTTAATAGAGTTATCAAGCATGTAACTACTCAGAACATGAGGGGTTTTTTCAAATCTTTATTAAAGTGATTTTTCAATTAATATTAAGTTCATCATAAGATAATTAAGAATCTTTGAAAGATTTTGTAAAGATACTTGTATAATTCCTTACTGAGACCGAGACAAAGTATTACAGCGGATTCTCAATGCATCGCTGTTCTATTACTCAATATCGACTAATGAAGTAAATTATTCCATATTTATAACAGTTGCAACGAGCCTCTTGAAAGGAGGCTTTCGGGCCTCTTGAAAGGAGGCTTCCGGGTCACTTAAAAGGAGGCTTCCGGGCCTCTTGAAAGGCCTCCAGGCCTCTTGAAAGTAGGCTTCCGAGCCTCTTGAAAGGAGGTTTCCGCGGCTCTTGAGAGCAGGCTTCCGGGCCTCTTGAAAGAAGGCTTCCGGGCCTCTTGAAAGGAGGCTTCCGAGCCTCTTGAAAGGAGGCTTCCGGGCCTCTTGAAAGGAGGCTTCCGGGCCTCATGAAAGGAGGCTTCCGGGCCTCTTGAAAGGAGGCTTCCGAGCCTCTTGAAAGGAGGCTTCCGAGCCTCTTGAAAGGAGGCTTCCGAGCCTCTTGAAAGGAGGCTTCCGAGCCTCTTGAAAGGAGGCTTCCGAGCCTCTTGAAAGGAGGCTTCTGAGCCTCTTGAAAGGAGGCCTGGAGCCTCTTGAAAGGAGGCCTGAGCCTCTTGAAAGGAGGCTTCTGAGCCTCTTGAAAGGAGGCTTCCTGAGCCTCTTGAAAGGAGGCTTCCTGGAGCCTCTTGAAAGGAGGCTTCCTGAGCCTCTTGAAAGGAGGCTTCTGAGACTCTTGAAAGGAGGCTTCCTGAGCTCTTGAAAGGAGGCTTCCTGAGCCTCTCGAAAGAAGGCTTCCGAGCCTCTTGAAAGAAGGCTTCCGAGCCTCTTAAAAGGAGGCCTGAGCCTCTTGAAAGGAGGCTGGAGCCTCTTGAAAGGAGGCTCTGAGCCTCTTGAAAGGGAGGCTTCCTGAGCCTCTTGAAAGGAGGCTTCCGAGCCTCTTGGAAAGGAGGCTTCTGAGCCTCTTGAAAGGAGGCCTGAGCCTCTTGAAAGGAGGCTTCTGGGCCTCTTGAAAGGAGGCTTCCTGGCCTCTTGAAAGGAGGCTCTGGAGCCTCTTGAAAGGAGGCTTCTGAGCCTCTTGAAAGGAGGCTTCTGAGCTCTCTTGAAAGGAGGCTTCTGAGCCTCTTGAAAGGAGGCTTCCTGAGCTCTTGAAAGGAGGCTTCCTGAGCCTCTTGAAAGGAGGCCTCCTGAGCCTTGAAAGGAGGCTCTGAGCTCTTGAAAGGAGGCTTCTGAGCCTCTTGAAAGGAGGCTTGAGCCTCTTGAAAGGAGGCTTCTGAGCCTCTTGAAAGGAGGCTTCTGAGCCTCTTGAAAGGAGGCTTCTGAGCCTCTTGAAAGGAGGCTTCCGAGCCTCTTGAAAGGAGGCTCTGAGCTTCTTGAAAGGAGGCTTCCTGGCCTTGAAAGGAGGCTTCCGGGCCTCTTGAAAGGAGGCTTCCGGCCTCTTGAAAGGAGGCTTCCGGGCCTCTTGAAAGGAGGCTTCCGGGCCTCTTGAAAGGAGGCTTCCGGGCCTCTTGAAAGGAGGCTTCCGGGCCTCTTGAAAGGAGGCTTCCGGGCCTCTTGAGAGCAGGCTTCCGGGCCTCTTGAAAGGAGGCTTCCGGGACACTTGAGAGCAGGCTTCCGGGCCTCTTGAAAGGAGGCTTCCGGGCCTCTTGAAAGGAGGCTTCCGGGCCTCTTGAAAGGAGGCTTCCGGGCCTCTTGAAAGGAGGCTTCCGAGCCTCTTGAAAGGAGGCTTCCGAGCCTCTTGAAAGGAGGCTTCCGGGCCTCTTGAAAGGAGGCCTGCGAGCCTCTTGAAACGAGGCTTCCGGAGCCTCTTGAAAGGAGGCTTCCAGCCTCTTGAAAGGAGGCTTCCAGCCTCTTGAAAGGAGGCTTCCTGGAGCCTCTTGAAAGGAGGCTTCGAGGCCTCTTGAAAGGAGCCTTCTGAGCCTCTTGAAAGGAAGCTTCTGAACCGCTTGAAATGAGGCTTCTGAGCCTCTTGAAAGGAGGCTTCCGAGCCTTTAGAAAGGAGACTTCCGAGCCACATGAAAGGAGGCTTCTGAACCGCTTGAAAGGAGACTTCGGAGCCTCTTGAAAGGAGGCTTCTGAGCCTCTTGAAAGGAAACTTCTGAACCGCTCGAAAGGAGGCTTCTGAGCCTCTTGAAAGGAGGCTTCTGAGCCTTTAGAAAGGAGACTCCCGAGCCACATGAAAGGAGGCTTCTGAACCGCTTGAAAGGAGGCTTCCTGGGCTTGAGCCTCTTGAGAGGAGGCTTCCCGAGCCTCTTGAAAGGAGGCTTCCGAGCCTCTTGAAAGGAGGCTTCCGAGCCTCTTGAAAGGAGGCTTCCGAGCCTCTTGAAAGGAGGCTTCCGAGCCTCTTGAAAGGAGGCTTCCGAGCCTCTTGAAAGGAGGCTTCCCGAGCCTCTTGAAAGGAGGCTTCCGAGCCTCTTGAAAGGAGGCTTCCGAGCCTCTTGAAAGGAGGCTTCCGAGCCTCTTGAAAGGAGGCTTCCGAGCCTCTTGAAAGGAGGCTTTCGGACCTATTGAAAGGAGGCTTCCGGGCCTCTCGATAGGAGGCTTCTGAGCCTGAAAGTAAGCTTCCGATATCAAACAAAGGCTTTCAAACCATTAGATTATAGATTTTAGTTCAGAACATTGTTGTTTAACGCTCTACCTGTCTTGATCAGGTAAATTACATTGGAGGTTTTTTAATTTTTTTCATTCGACGTTTTGTTCTTTTGACGTAAAAAGAAATTTAAAAATTCTAGCTTCATTCCAGTTAATCGCACGCAATCATGTTTGGGTTATGCATTATAGATGAACTTGATCATTATCTCGAATAAATCTAAAAATTGCTGTTATTTGATTTGGCAGTTTGACAGACGGTCAAAGAGTTTAATCGCCAAATCTTGAAATTGAGACAGAGCTAACAATATCTTTACCAATCACAACTTAAGCGTATGATACCGACGATAGTTAGTCCGATGAATTTTTGTATGTAATAACATCCTTAAATTACATTTTTATACTTTACATATTTCATTGATAAAACTTAATTATTACATAACTTTGATCCGTACCACTGTTTGAATTAAATTCAATCATGGCGCTTCTAAATTAAATACTGAAAACATGCATGAAATATAGAGAAAAATTTATAGAAACGCAAATTTGACTACATACAACGCGCTGCTATCGAACATTAGTGAAACTTGGCTTCATTTACATTTTACAAGTTCAAATTTATTTTAAAAAAATCGCGTGCAATCTCATTTTAATAGCTTCTATTACCCTTAGAAAAACATGGACTGTGTCCTGAGAGAATTCCGTATACATTCAACCTAAAAAAAATATTGTAAAAAATCCAATGCATGTAATAATTTCTTCTGCAAATTCTAGTTCTACTGTGTATTGTCCTGCGCAGATTATGTTAACTCTTCCCAATTTTTGCCTGAATCGCGTGCCAGCAACAGATGGGAACCTCTGAAGCGAACGCCCAACAAACGGTAGTGTCACTAAGCGTTTCCGATGACGTTAGATAACCGAGGATGGAATTAATTTGAATTCCGATATCGTGCCACCGTTTAGATTTGCTCAAACTTTAGCAGCAAACCAGAGGCAACGCAGCGACGCCGGCAGCATCAGCGGCAACAGTGGGATATTTCCGGTGACGGTAATTACCCCCGCAAACGCAGTGAAAGATAAAGTTAATTGTACTGGACATCGTGCTCGAGGCGTTCGCGGCGCCGTGCTATCATCGTAACCGGACAAGTCACCAACGACGACGAGGGCTCACTTTGGTGCACTTTAGGGGCCGTCATTTCCCGAAATGGAATGTATCCGGCTGACTGGAGGCACGGCGGTACAACGATCCCAATCAACTGTCAGGCTATAAATTGGCCGCCCGAACCCCGGTGAAAAACACACTGGCAATGTCGTCTGGCCGCTCGAATGGACACCCCTAACTGATAAGGGAGCTGGTCCCATACCTTCCAAGAATGACGATGACGACGACGTTGGGGTCACGCACCAAACGGAAAGATTATCTTTTTCCTTACGTTAATCTCACGCAATGGGATCTGGTTGGGAGCGGGGCCGAGTCATTCCTCGTCGTGTTTGCATTTTCTCGGTTGTAGTTCCAACCGGACGAACCGAACCGGACGACCCCGGTCCGGTCGCTTCGATGTTAATGCTTTACATGGGTCCATAAGGTCCTGGGTCGATAGTGGTTCATGGATTTTGGATGACGGCTCGTTTCTTCTACCTCTGGAAAAGAGAAGGCTCTCACTGAAAGAAGGAGGATGGCGATTCAAAGCTGTTTGCCTTTTTGAAACTCAGGTCATTGTTAGCACACTGACTGCATGTTTGAATTAATGGTCGTTTTGTAAATTTTATGTTAACTCATTCTGTTCCCCATATTATTGACAGTTTTGTATGGCCACCCAGAATATAGGAAAGAATCCTGTCCTAGCTATTGTTGTTTGGAATCATAAATTGTGCCTGATGTTTGGTCAAGGATCAGAATATTTGGCGTCAAGGCAATGTAAATAAAATGTACTGTAAGCATATTTTGTCAAATCGAAATTATGAGATTCAGAAGTGCGTGAACTTTCTCCGTTCGACGTTTAAAGATAATGCACCAAGTCTGCTTGTTGTTTCTGCAATATGGAAAAAATCAGTCAAGCTAAATACAATTGTCCAAAATGAATTTATAATAATGCATATTTCTTTCTCAGAAGGCATTTAAAGCCTGTCCACGTTAAATTTCGGACACTGAGACAATGTCCAACTGATTTGTGACCATTTTATCTCTTTGGACAAGAAGGAAAACCCGCTGAAAGAATAGCATAAAGTGGAAAGATTCAACTGTCGTGTAAATTGATCTCCTCAGCGGTTTGTGAAAATTTTAAAAAATCGCATGGGATGATGGGTGTCCGAAATTTAACGTGGACAGGCTTTAATACCTAATAAGGGAGCTGATAGCTATTTTATTGCATGAAAATGTCTCTGCTCTTTCGTTTATCTGTGGCAGCTATAGATTAGACACCTAAACGACAGGACCTTTGCACAAGTTGTTCAAACACGATGTAATCGAAGTGATTATCCCTTAGTCGAAAATAGATTACCAAAATAGTTGGCACGTTCAGTTTTTTCATCCTTCTTTTGTTCGTTGGGCCACTTGCGTTACTTCCATCCAGTTCGAGTTGGAACATGTCTGACCTTTGTCGTTACAAGCGAAGGTGTCGATTCCATACCCTGATGCGATAATCCGCCTCCTTTGGGGTTTGTCTTTTGAGAATGCGTTTTAGTCTTCTCGGTATTAGCCCGAACTGGTAGGTGCCGACGACATTGCCGCCGCTCGTTAAATATTTCATTTTGTGTGCACACGTGCCAGCTGTTGGGAGAATAACTTACGAACCGGCTCGTGACTGCCTCTCCTTTTCGTTGCCAAAGGTATCAACTTCAAGTGGAGCTTTCGCTCCACTTTTAGGCACCACCCACAACTTCATACACGAGACCTTTTCACCTACTTTCGCTGAAATCGCATGGGAATTCGAATGGCGACGAAAAATTTCGCCATATTTCAAAAGTATAAAGTTTCAAATGCTCAATTTTCTGGCACATACCAGCTGGAAACCGAGCGATTCCACCGAAAATGAGTGCGTAAACTTTTACTTCGTCCCAATCAACTCTACTAACAGAGCCGGTCCAGAGTACCAGACCAGTCAGTGCAGTGTTCGACTTCGACACGCGAAACTGGAAACCACAAAAATTCTGGCGGAAAGAATTTCCAACCATATTAGGAAGGGATACTGTTTCCAGCAGACCGAGTTGTGTGAGAGGACTGAGCTTTGGCGGGTTTCGTTCGTTCACTGTGGTGCGGAAACACAAATCAAATTCTATAGGTAGGATGCTTTTTTAGAATTTCTGCTGAACTTTTTCAACATAATCGTTAGCTACGAGCCCGGTGACTAGGGTTGACGCGATATAATTCGGCTACACAGACCTATATAAAAAAGAGATTTTAATATTAGACTTAGGGGAGGTGGTTCGGTAGTGGGCACCCCGACGTATCTTTTGACAGAAAGCAGATACTGTTATTCTGACATCTGTCATTCATTTGCTATCGAGACACTATGTTTTGTGCACAATACCAAACTAGATAGACACCTCTACTTTGAACTATGAAACAAAAAATTCCTACATAAAAATCAACACGAAAATTTTGTTTGACATTTTTCAAAGTGTCATAAAATGGTGTGATTGAATTGAAAAAGTGAGTTGGGGAAAAGTGGGTAAAACCGACACCTTAAGCAACTTTACAGTTCCCCGATCTATGAATCAATTTTCCGGTCTAGAAATTTCATACAAGCATACTTTGGCTCTTCATGCATCAGTCCATGAGGTCTCAGGACAATATTTCTTGATAGAATTTGATTTATGATGGAAACGCGAACAGTCTATCATCCAGTCTAAACAGCTAGGGTGCGGGTAAGATCGACACCACATGAGGGTAAAACCGACACATCAATTCGTTATGGAATCGAACATCAGAACAATTCTAAATGATGTTACAACATAATTGAAAATGTTTAACAACATTTATTTTTATATTTGTGTATGAAATTCATGTTTGGGGGTCACTCATAAACGATGGTTAAACAAAATTTTATATATTTAAAATCATCACCACATATCATATTTTATTTAGTTTCTTTGGTGGGTCGGGTAAAAAATATATAGAGTATAAGAATGTTAGTATCAAATTTACTAACTACTGTAAATATTGACCTACATTTAAATTTCACTAATTTCAAAAAGTTGTTTATAACGGCGTTTTAAAATAAATGCGTATGGTGCAGTTATGACAAGAAATGAAAATGGCTAGTTCCGTAGGTGACAAGTTACATGTCTACAGGAGGAAATGGATCACGAAAGAACAACACTAGAGAACGGATTGAATATATCTAAGAGCAAAATAAGCCTAAAAATACGGTTCTTCTTTTAGTGCTCTTGTTATCCGACCTGCAAGTTTTCCTTGATGACTCAATATTACCCCTTAGACCTATTGTCACGCCCAATGATGATATGGTAAGTAATCAGTCAATGATTAAGTTATATTCCCCGGCGCCCCCTTTTCCAATACTTGAATTATATTATGCGAATGATGTGTCTAATAAAACAGAGGTATTTCGTGATTCGATGGCAGGTGTCGAATTTACCCCAACTGATAACATAATAATGATGAGATACATGTGGATGTTTATAATTAGAAAAGTAAACTATTTTTCCACAACATACACAAAATGATGTTCAATTATGGATCAGAGATGGATTAAATCCAGACAAAATTTTCAAAACGACTTATCTGCTTTTGTAAACAAAGATTCAAACGACGATTTGACGAATATGATAGCTCTCCCACGCAAACCAACACCATCAACAGTTAGCGGAAACCTTTACCTACCTATTGGTGGTGTTGGTTTGAGTGGGAGAGCTGTCAGATTCGTCAAATCGTCGTTTGAATCTTTGTTTACAAAAGCAGATAAGTCGTTTTGAAAATTTTGTCTTGAAATACTGAAAACAGGCTTGTAAAATGTCATCTGCATGTCATTTGACTAATTTGTTCATAACTTTCTTTAGAAGCAAAATTTCTTCCATAATTTTGAATGTACTCATAACGCTTGAGTAGGGTTATATTTTTGTCCAAGGGTACATTGCTCTAAGTATAACATCAAAGGCTGGAGAGTGAAAACTCTCCAAAATGTCACGTGTCATTTGACATAATGTCATTTGAATGACATTTTGCCTCCCACGCCCCAGATTACATATTTACAGCAAAGTCTCGTTAGACAAAGTTGTAGGGCCATTTAACCGCTATAAGTTCGTCATACAACATGAATTGATAGCTACCTTCTGAAAAAAGTTCTGGGAAAATTATACAAACGAATGCAAATGACATTTTACAACACTGACTGAAAATCAACAGATTATTGTCGAAAAAGCTTATACACCGATGCCAAAATTTTACATAACTCATCTCCTCAATGGTGATCAATGCTAATTGTCTGTTTATTATGACTCTTACACGTCTCCGCCAGTTACAAAATGACTAGAAATACAAGAAATCAAACGTTTATTCAAGGTGTGTCGAAATTCTGTCCGATAATCACTTGAAATCAGAGATTTGAAGTGGTGTCGTTTTTACCCGCAGTGTCGGTTTTACCCACAATTCCCCTTCTAATGTGTATTCATACGGTAAATTTAATCTATTTTGTGGTTCAATAACGATTGCCATCAAAATTTCAGCTCGAAAATTTGCGTCACTTTCCACAACGCTGCTTAATTTGGTTGTGGGCACCTTTGTTGGTTCGGTTATGGACACCCTCTTTCTATTGACAAATCATTCAGTATCACTCAAAAAAAACTTATTTTTATGCTGTTTTTATGCATTTTCTTCGAATTACTTTGTCCTAATTTATTGTTATAATAAGTTTTATTATTTATTTGTTTTTTAGGCGTATCTAACCATTATATATGCGCTTTTTGAAACTAAGCGTTGACCTATTTGCACGCAACAAGTTGCATTCGACAGGGAATTCAGTCGTATTGTTTGCCATTTAAAATTTGACCTTTCAGTCATTGCCTTCCGAAATGGTTTCATAGGGACCCCTCATTGAGAAGAAAAAAGGCGAAATTAAAATTTTTTTTTGAGTTCCTGATCATAATACAGTGAACGTTCGCTAATTGGGGTTTTTCTAGTTGGGGCGTTTTTTAGTTGGGGGTTCGCTAATTGGGTCGAAACCCAATTAAAAAGCAGCTAAACGTCAGAATGTGATGTCAAAAACGCGTTGACATTTTGTTTCCGTGTTTGGCGGGATCGATATTTTCTGGCGCGTAAAATATTCCTTTGTTCAATGCAAAAAGTAAACAACATTGACGCTCGTCAAAACGCCCCAATTAGCGAACGGCATTCGCTAGTTGGGGTGAGGTCGTGCCCCAATTAGCGAACGATCACTGTACCTGGTTTACAGTACGTCTTTTACGAACACTTTTCCATACCAACAAATGGGTGCTTAAATGAACATTATGCAACTCAAATGGGTTGCATAATATCCACTACAGCACTCATTTGGGTGCTATAATGAAAAACCATCTTCGGAACAGTAGTTACATGACTACATTTTCCTTGAAATAGTGTTCAGATGGTGTATTCTCTGCATCGCGTAATAAATGAAATAGTTTGATGGACATAACATCAGAATTTTCCAAAGATGAGTTCATCCATCGCTTCAAGGCTTGTAGAGCTATGTGATGTGGCACAATTCTTTCGGAAATTCCTCCGAAAATTTCTTCGGGAATTCCACTATAAATTACTTCTGAAATTTCTCCGGGAATTCCTTTGGAAATTTTTCCGAAAATTCTTTCGTGAATTTCTTTGGGAATTATTTCGTGAATTCTTTTGGGTATTCTTTCGGGAATTATTTTTCCCGAAAGAATTATCGATGAATTTCACGAGAAAAATTGTTGATACATTTTTTGGAAAAATACCCGGAGGAAACCCTATGGATATTCACAAAAGAATTTTCTGCGGGATTCGCGAAGAAATCCTTAAGAAATTCCGGACAAAATTTCATCCAGGAGTTCCTCCAGGAAATCCTCCAGGATTTCTGGGAATTTTCTCGGGAATTCCTATAAAAACTCTTCCGAGGACTCGTTCGGGAACTTTTTGGGTGAATCGTTCAGAAATTCCTTCGGGAACTTGTCTAGGAATTCCTCCGACAACTCGCCCGAGAAAAAGTAATTCCTTCTGGAATCAGACCAAAAATTCCTTTGAACATATAATCAGCTATTCTTCCAGAAATTCTTCTGGAAATTCCTCCAGTATTTTTTCTGGAAATTTCTACAGCAATTCTTAAGGGAACTCCTTCGAGAGTTCCTCCGGGATATCTTCCAGGCATTTTTGCAGGAATTTCTCCGTGAATTTCTCCAGGAATTTCTCCGGAAATTCCTCCAGGAATTTCTTCGGGAACTCGTCCAGGATTTCCTTCGGAAATCGTCCAGAAATTCTTTCAAGAACTCATCCAGGAATTCATCCGATAACTCTTCCAGAAACTCTTTCTAGAATTCCTCCAGAAATTATTCCGGGAGTTCGTCCAGAAACCCTTCGAGAATTCTTCAAGGCATTCTGCTGGGAATTCCTCCGGGATGTGTTATAGAAATTTTCCCTAGAATTCTTCGGGGAATTCTTCCGGGTATTCTTCCTTGAATACCTCCAGGAACTCCTCTAGGAATTCTTCAAGGAATTCCTCTGGGAGCTCCTTTGAGAATTCCTCCAGGAATGCCTTCAATAATATTTCCGGGATTTCCTCCAGCAATTTCTACGGGAATTCCTCCTTCCATTCCTCAAAATATTCCTCCGGGAACTCATTCAGGAATTCCTTCGCAAAATCGTGCAGAAATACCTTTGGTAATTCGTCCAGAATACGTTCAAGAACTCGTCCAGGAATTCATCCGAAAACTCTTCCAGAAACTCATCCTTGAATTCCTCCAGAAATTATTCCGGGAGTTCCTCCATGAACCCTTCGAGAATTCTTCAAGGCATTCTGCTGGGAATTCCTCCGGAATGTGTTCTAGGAATTCGTCCGAGAATTCTTCTGGGAATTCCTCCGGGTACTCTTCCTTGAATACCTCCAGGAACTCCTCCAGGAATTCTTCCAGGAATTCCTCTGGGAGTTCCTTTGGGAATTCCTCCAGGAATGCCTTCAAGAATCTTTCCGGGATTTCCTCCAGCAATTTCTACGGGAGTTCCTTCTTTCATTCCTCAAAATATTCCTCCGGGAACTCGTTCAGGAGTTCTTTTGCAAAATCGTGCAGAAATACCTTTGGTAATTCGTCCAGGATGCGTTCAAGAACTAGTCCTTCGAGAATTCTTCCAGAAACTCATCCTGGAATTCCTTCGTAAATTCCTCCGGAAGTTCTTCCAGGA
This sequence comes from Armigeres subalbatus, assembly GCF_024139115.2. Classification (NCBI taxonomy): domain Eukaryota; kingdom Metazoa; phylum Arthropoda; class Insecta; order Diptera; family Culicidae; genus Armigeres; species Armigeres subalbatus. The sequence goes on along the minus strand of NC_085140.1, from coordinate 353,414,931 downwards.
ATTTTTCCGAGAGTTCTCTTGGAATTTTTAGGCTTTCAGTCACATGAAAATGTTGATAATTTCAAATTATTGCCAACGTTTCGATTCGTGTTTGGATCTTCATCAGGATCTAGAAAACCTTCGAGAATTCCTCATGGAATTCTTCTGGGAACTCCTCCGAGAGGTATTCTAGGAATTCGTCCGGGAATTCTTCCGGGTATTCGTCCTTCAATACCTCCAGGAACTCCTCCAGGAATGCTTCCAGAAATTTCTCCGGGAGTTCCTTTGAGAATTCCTCCAGGAATTCCTTCAAGAATCCTTTCGGGATTTCCTTTAAGAATTTCTCCGGGATTTTTTCCAGGAATTCCTCAGGGAATGTCTTTTAGCATTCCTTCAGGAATTCCTCAGAGAATTCGTTCGGGAATTCCTTCGGAAAATCGTACAAAAATGCCTTCGATAACTTGTCCAGGAATTCATCCGGGATTTATTCCACGGATTCTTATGGGAATTTTCCTGGAAGTTCCTCCGGGAATTTATTTAGGCATTATTCCGGGAGTTTCTCCAGAAATTCTTCAATAAATTCTTCCACGAATTCCTCCTGGATTTTCTCATGAATTTTTTGTAGGATTCCCTTTGAGAATTTCGCTCTAAGAATTCCTGGAAGAGTTCGCGGAGGAATTCTCAAAAGAATTCTTGGAGGAGTTCCTGAAGGAATTTCTGGAAGAATCCTTGGAGGATTTCTCGGAGAAACTCTCGGAAAAAACTCCCGGAGGAATTTCTGCCGGAATTCCCGCAGTGACTCACAGAGGAATTCCTGGAGAAGTTTTTGGAAGAATTTCTGGAGGAATTTCCGGATGAGTTTTTGTAGTATTTCCCGGGGGATCACTGGATAAATTTCCGGGGGAATCTGTGGGTTGCCGTATGAGTCCTCTGAGGAATTCCTGGAAGAACTCCTGCAAAAAATCCAATGAGAAAATTCCGAAGGGATTCTTGGATGATTTCCAGGAGGACCTCCCAGAGCAATTCTTGGATGAATTCCCGAATAAGATCTCGGAGGAATTCCTGGACGAGTTCCCAAAGGAATATCTCGAGGAATTCTCGAAGAAATTCATGAAAGAATTTTTGCAAGAATTCCTGGAGGAAGTCATAGAGGACCTCCTGGAGAAATTCCCAAAAGAATTTTTGGAGAAACTACCGGAAGAATCGCTGGATTAATTTACGAAGGAATTTCTGTAGGAATTCTTAGATGTTTTCGGAGGAATATCCCGACTTCACGAAGGAATTCGTGTAGGGATTCCTGCAAGAATTCTTGGAGGAAACCCCGGAGGAATTCTCGAAAGAACTCTTGGAGAAATTCTTGGAAAAATTCCTTCGAGATTTCTTTTGGAGTTCCCTCAAAAAATGTCTACAAATATTCCCCCGAGAACACATCCAAGAATTTCCTCCAAGAATTCCTCCAGAAATTCCTTCGGGAGTTCCTCCAGGAATTTCTCCGAGATTTCCAGGAATTCTTCTGAAAAATTCAAAGGGAATTCCTCCGCGAGTTTCTTCGGGAATTTTTCAGTGGATTCCTTCGAGAATTCCTCCACGAATTTCTTTGAAAATTCTTCCGCGAATTCCTTCGAGAATTCTTTTGGGACTTCCTTTCTGAATTTTTCTAGTAATTACTTTGTGAATTCCTCCAGAAATTGCTTTTTTAATTCCTTCGTAAATTTCCCCGGGAATTCCTCCGAAATGTCCTCAAGGAATTCCTTGAAGAATTCTTCCGGGATTTTCTCCAGGAATTCGCACAGGAATTCTTCTAGGAATTTCTCCGGAATTTCCTTCCTGAATTTCTTCAGGAATTCTTCTGAAATTTTTTCCGAGAGTTCCTCCACGAGTTCTTCCAGAAATTCTTCAAATATTCTTCCAGGATTTGCGCAACAAATTCTTGCAGGAATTCTTCCGGTTATTCTTCCGGGAATATCCTCGTAGAATTGTCAATCCTTTGCCTTTGCTCGCAAGGCAAACTGAAGACCCAGAACAATATCATTAGAGGTAGTGAAAATTCACGATTTCGCCGCGAAGCCGCGAGGCTGGATCGGGTTGCTGGACACAGAGTCGAACATTTAGGGTCCCCAGCTCCTATTCACCGCGTGCAGCCAGTGGGTCCGTAGCCTTCAATGAAGTCGCCGGCCTCTATCTGGTTCTCTGTTGAATATTGTTTTTGTTATTCTTTCCTCTGACATTCTCACTAAGTGACCAGCCCACTAAAGTCTGCCGTATTGTATACGATTTACAACGTATTCTTCTTTGTACACTTGATACAACTCGTGATCCGTGCGTCTGCGCGACGGATCATTTTTTAGTTTCCCTCCGAATGTTTTACGCAGCACTTTTCACTCGAAAAACCCAAAAGCTGTCTGGTCCGCCTATTTTATCGTCCTAATGTCTGTCCGTAAAATTTAACTGGTGGAATCAGACTTTTATATAGAGCAAATTTCGTTTCCGTCTGCATGTTGCGAACTTAAGCTGGTTTTATAATCCATAAAAGACCTTATTTGCAGCAGCAATACGTATTTTCACTTCATGGGATCGTTATTGTCACATTTCATATCCCCATCAAGCAGTATCTCAGCACCCACATCTCTAGGTCTTCCTCTATCTCTACCCGCAGCCATGTACTTTCTCTTGGTAGAGTTAATGGTTAGGCCTATTCTCGCCGTTTCTTCTTCAGTGGGACAATAGCCTCCACTTCTACCCTGCGATCGATTCCAACGTGATCCACCATAGATCGGCCCTCACGAAACTTGCCTGGTATTCACCGACGAAAGACGCCTCAAGCGGTCTCAGTCTGTTAGACAGAATACGCAACAGAATCTTATACTCCGAGTTTAGATGGAGATCCCTCTGTATTTGGCGGACAAATTCCTCCATAAACTGATCAAAAAATATCTTTGGTAATTTCTCTGGAGTTCTTCCGGAAGTTCCCTCAAAAAAATTCCAGAGAATTTCATGCAATTATCTAATTTTATATCTGCTGTTCCATGATAAGGAAACGATAATCCTAGGACGGACGAAGACCAGTGCTTCTACCCTACTACAACGTTGCGGTGGGTTAACTAAGCGAGCTATCGAATATCTAACTTCAAACAGCCCCTCGCTTCCTCCCTTCACAGGCAGGCAAACAGGAAAACAGGCGCGGTTGGTCGGTCGGTCACATCCGCAGACAGCATATTGTATCCGAGTGGAAACCGGGTCAAAATCGTTTCGCAGCGATATTATTTTAAAATTCAGGATATTAATATCGCATCTGTTATTCCAGATAACAGCCAGATGCGATTTGTGTCGCTATGTTCGCCTATGTGTGTATAAGTTTGCGAGTGAATGGTTTGCCCGTCCTACGAATGCGATGCCTTTCGCAGAAGGCAGCGCAATAGAGTGGGCT